>NC_041390.1:326003202-326005503 GCF_002162155.2 Triticum dicoccoides
TAAAATAATGATGACCCTTGGGTCTGCAGAACCCAAGGGAAAGAAAAGGCTAGGTGGAAAATGGTAAAACCAAGGTTGGGCATTGCTGGAAAAGCTTTAATCAAGGCGAACTATCAAGGGGTTCCCATTATAACCCAACCGCGTAAGGAATGCAAAATCCGGGAACATAACACCGATATGACGGAAACTAGGGCGGCAAGAGTGGAACAAAACACTAGGCGTGAGGCCGAGCCTTCCACCCTTTACTAAGTATATAGATGCATTAAGATAACATGGCAATATAATGATATCACAACAAGTAAATAAATGTTCCAACAAGGAATGCCTCCAATCTTCACCTGCAACTAGCAACGCTATAAGAGGGGCTGAGCCAAGCGGTATCATAGCCAATCAATGGTTTTCTAGGACATGATGGGTTAGAGGTTTGACATGGCAATTTGGGAGGCTTGAAAGCAAGTGGTAGGCATCGTATCATTGTCATAGCAAAAGAGCGAGCAAACTAGCATAGCAAAGATAGTAGTGATTTCGAGGGTATGATCATCTTGCCTGCACAGTTATCAGAGTTGATTGGATCCTCGAAAGCAAACACAACGGGCTCCTCGTTAGCGAGCTCGTCTCCCGTCTCTACCCAAACAAGACAAACAAGCAACAAGGATACAATCAACCACGTGCAAGGATCAAACAATATGATGCAATGATGATATGCTATGCGGGATGCGATGCGGGATGCAAAATGCAAGATATGACAGGGAATGCATGAACCTGGCCTCAACTTGGAAATCCAAGTGTGCCACTGGAAAGATGAGATGAAATCGCTTGAAAACGATATAAATAACACCGGAATCGGAGTTACGGTTTGGAAATGGCAAGCGATCCAAAAATGACACCGGTCTGCGATTTACAGCAAGTAGCCATCTAAATGCAATGAGATGAAAATGTACAACACCCAAATATGACAACAAAATACATGGCAGGGATGAATTCAAGATGCTTAAAAAAAAGTCTAGCACTGAGCTACGGCCAATTCATCCATTAACAGGTTCAAACAAGCATGGCAAAAATGCATATGGCAAACAGATCTCAGACTTAGTGAAATTAACACTTGTCTGGAATTTCAGATCAGGTAGCACTCTTCGGAGCAGCAAAACTACATGCTACAGGATCTGAACATGGCAAAGTAAAGCATGGAATGGAGCTACTCAACGAGCTTAACAAAAGTCCCTTAGTGACCTTGAGCCAAAAGGGATCAGAAAATACAATTGCTAGCATGTGAACATGGCAAAAACATAATCAGTTTTCAGACTTAGTGAAAACTGGCACATGCTGAAACATAACTCAAGTAGGCATGTTTACGAGCTCGATGCACTCACTACGGTGCAATTCATGGCAAACTAAGCATACACCCATCAAGAAGGCACAAAATTCAAGTTAGACATGGCAAGAACAATGGCATAGCATGCACGGATCAACTACAACATCATCGGCAAAATTGCAAACAAGTTGACAATCTGCCTAGATTCACAAAGTAGCAAAAGTAGAGCTCGATTGACTCGAGCTAGGTTGCTCCATAATTGCAAACAAAGACATGGATGGATAGAGCACTACAAGATTAACAAAACATCCTTACTGATCATCCTCAAAAGACGCACGGATCACTAGGAAACAACATGAACATATGGCATCATGAGATAAACGGCTCAAGGACTTAGTGGAAATGCCAAGTCCATGAAAACAGAATTAACAAGTGCACCACTTTGCAAGCTTGTGCTAATCACCACACACATCAAAAAAATACATGGGTTGCACCTCTGGAAAGATGACAAAACCCTTAACAAAACACATGTAGAGCATCAGGGCATATCATGCACACATTAATCATGGCAAAAATGACAAAAAGCTAAATGGAGCAGCAGATCTGACAATTAACTCAAGTAGCCCTCTTCTAATAGCATTTCGGGCATCAAGATGAGCTCAAATGAAAATGATGCAATGGAATGAAATGATGTACTCTCAGAGATGAACATTTTGATATGTTATATGCATGAATTGGAGCTACGGATGCAAAGTTATGGAGCTATGAACAAGGGCACTTGGATCTGAGAATTTTTGGGACTTATAGGAAAATCAACCTCCGAGATCTAGGGTTTTGACCCGAGGCACGTAGATCGAGGCGGGGCCGGCGAGGCACTGTTCACCGGTGGGGAGGAGCTCGCCGGAGGTCGATGTGGAGGCGGGGACGGCGAGGAGGAGCGGATGCGGCGGCAGGGCGGCGGCTCGGTGGCGCGGGGCCGGGCCAGCGTC
>NC_041390.1:326006028-326137683 GCF_002162155.2 Triticum dicoccoides
GCGGGGGCCGGATGTGGGCTCGGCGGGCCGGCGGGGATGTGGTCCGGGTGGCGCCATGTGGCAGCTCCCGGTTGGGGCGGCGGCTATGTCCGGGCCGGGACGGACATTGTCCGGCGGCGCGCGAGGTGGAAAATTAGGGTTTCGGAGAGGGAGATCCGGATTTCGGGGAAGGGGTCTATATATAGGCATAGAGGGAGCTAGGAGAGTCCAAATGAGGTGCGGTTTTCGGCCACGCGATCGTGATCGAACGCTCTAGATGATGGAGAGGGTTTTGGTGGGTTTTGGGCCAAATTGGAGGGGTGTTGGGCTGCAACACACACGAGGCCTTTTCGGTCCCTCGGTTAACTGTTGGAGTATCAAACGAAGTCCAAATGATACGAAACTTGACACGCGGTCTACCGGTAGTAAACCAAGGCCGCTTGGCAAGTCTCGGTCCAATCCGGAAATGTTTAATCCCCACACACGAAAGAAAGCTAGAAATGACCATCGGAGGAGAACGAAGCGCCGGAATGCAAAACAGACAACGGGGAAAATGCTCAAATGCATGAGATGAACACATATGCAAATGCAATGCACATGATGACATGATATGAGATGCATGACAACGATAACAACACACGGAGACAAAGACCCGAACCCGAGGAAATAAATGACTTAATGCCGGAAATGGCAAGAGTTGGAGTACAAATTGGGAAAGTTACATCCGGGGTGTTACAGATTAGCACCTAAACTAATGCTCCATCTCATCTCTAATCGTTGTTTAGCCGCCGGTGTAAACAGGGCATGGCGAGGTCGCTCGTCCGGCGAACTCCGACGATGATAGGTCGCGCGGCCGGGTGCATTGGAACACCCGCATCAAGGCGCGTACGATGGTGGTAGTGGCTGGAGCTGAGGTGGGCTGTAGCGGCGCCGGCGATGAGCTTTAGCGGCGGTCGTGGTTCAGCTAGTGCGAGCGCGGGGTTGCATTGCTTTACAGAGCTAGTTGAGGATCTCATTGACTCCTCGGAGTTCCAGGAGCTCATCTGCGTGCGTGGGTCGGTCAGGCGGAGGCTGCAGCGACGATGGCTACGCGGCGGCGGCGGTGAGCACTCGAGCATGGCAGCAACGCTAGCTAGGGGACGCGCTAGAGTGAGGGGGCAGGGGAATAGACAGAGGAGCTCACGTAGGGGCTGTTAGAGGCAACGACGAGGCTGGGGAGTCCCTCACGGCGATGAAATCAATGGCGGCATCTGGCGGCCGAAGGTGGGAGATGATGGCGAACCCTGCGTTGCAGCGCTTGCTAACCCACAAGTATAGGGGATCGCAACAGTTTTCGAGGGTAGAGTATTCAACCCAAATTTATTGATTCGACACAAGGGGAGCCAAAGATATTCTCAAGTATTTACAGTTGAGTTGTCAATTCAACCGCACCTGAAAGACTTAATATCTGCAGTAAAGTACTTAGTAGCAAAGTCAAATGGAAGTAACGGTAACAGTGGCAAAAGTAACAGTATTGGTTTTGTAGTGATTGTAACAGTGGCAAGGGAAAAGTAACTAAGAAAAGATCAATATGTGAAAAGCTCGTACACAATGGATTAGTGATGGATAATTATGTTGGATGCGATTCCTCGTGTAACAGTTATTACATAGGGTGACGCAGAACTAGCTCCAATTCATCAATGTAATGTAGGCATGTATTCCGAATATAGTCATATGTGCTTATGGAAAAGGAACTTGCATTACATCTTTTGTCCTACCCTCCCGTGGCAGCATGGTCCTATTGGAAACTAAGGGATATTAAGGCCTCCTTTTAATAGAGTACCGGAAGAAAGCATTAACACTTAGTGAATACAGGAACTCCTCAAACTATAGTCATCATCGGGAGTGGTCCCAATTATTGTCACTTCGGGGTTACCGGATCATAACACATAGTAGGTGACTATTGACTTGCAAGATAGGATCAATAACTCACATATATTCATGGAAACATAATAGGTTCAGATCTGAAATCATGGCACTCGGGCCCTAGTGACAAGCATTAAGCATAGCAAAGTCATAGCAACATCAATCTCAGAACATAATGAATACTAGAGATCAAACCCGAACAAAACTAACTCGGTTACATGATAAATCTCATCCAACTCATCACCGTCCAGCGAGCCTATGATGGAATTACTCACGCACGGTTGTGAGCATCATGAAATTGGTGATGGAGGAAGGTTGATGATGATGATGGCGATGGATTCCCCTTTCCGGAGCCCTGAATGGATTCCAGATCAGCCCTCCCGAGAGAGATTAGGGCTTGGCGGCGGCTCCGTATCGTAAAACGCGATGAATCTTTCTTCCTGATTTTTCTCTCCCTGAATATGAATATATAGAGTTGGAGTTGAGGTCGGTGGAGCATCAGGGGGCCCACGAGACAGGGGGCGCGCCCCCACCCTCGTGGGCAGGGTGTGGGCCCCCTGATGTTGATTCTTTCACCAGTATATATTCCAAAAATATTCTCCGTGAAGTTTGAGGTCATTCCGAGAATTTTTATTTCTGCACAAAAATAACACCATGGCAATTCTGCCGAAAATAGCGTCAGTTCGGGTTAGTTCCATTCAAATCATGCAAGTTAGAGTCTGAAACAAGGTCAAGAGTGTTTGGAAAAGTAGATACAATGGAGACGTATCAACTCCCCCAAGCTTAAACCTTTGCTTGTCCTCAAGCAATTTAGTTGACAAACTGAAAGTGATAAAGAAAAACTTCTACAAACTCTGTTTGATCTTGTTGTTGTAAATATGTAAAGCCAACATTCAAGTTTTCAGCAAAGATTATGAACTAACCATATTCACAATAACATTTAGGTCTCATGTTTACTCATATCAATGGCATAATCAACTAGCGAGCAATAATAATAAATCTAGGATGACAACACTTTCTCAAAACAATCATCATATGATATAAAAAGATGGTATCTCGCTAGCCCTTTCTAAGACCGCAAAACATAAATGCAGAGCACCTCTGAAGATCAAGGATTGACTAAACATTGTAATTCATGGTAAAAGAGATCCAGTCACATTCATACTCAATGTAAACTAATAGTAATACATGCAAATGACAGCGGTGCTCTCCAAATGGTGCTTTTTAATAAGAGGGTGATGACTCAACATAAATGTAAATTGATAGGCCCTTCGCAGAGAGATCTCGATATCTTCCATGCTACACACATTATAGGCGGTTACCAAATAGAATGGTAAAGTTTATACTCCCCCTACCACCAACAAACATCAATCCATGGCTTGTCTGAAACACCGGGTGCCTCCAACTAACAACAATCCTCGGGGAGTTTTGTTTGCAATTATTTTAATTTAAGCATGGGATTGGGCATCCCGGTTACCAGCCGTTTTCTCGTGAGTGAGGAGCGGAGTCCACTCCTCTTGAGAATAACCCGCCTAGCATGGAAGATATAGACAACCCTAGTTGATACATGAGCTATTCAAGCATACAAAACAGAATTTCATTTGAAGGTTTAGAGTTTGGCACATACAAATTTACTTGGAACGGCAGGTAGATACCGCATATAGGAAGGTATGGTGGACTCATATGGAATAACTTTTGGGTTTATGGAAGTGGATGCACAAGCAGTATTCCTGCTTAGTACAAGTGAAGGCTAGAAAGAGACTGGGAAGCGACTAGCTAGAGAGCGACAACAGTCATGAACATGCATTAAAATTAATCAACACTGAGTGCAAGCATGAGTAGGATATAATTCACCATGAACATAAATATTGTGGAGGCTATGTTGATTTTGTTTCAACTACATGCGTGAACATGTGCCAAGTCAAGCCACTCGAATCGTTCAAAGGAGGATACCATCCTATCATACCACATCACAACCATTTTAATAGCGTGTTGGCACGCAAGGTAAACCATTATAAACTCCTAGCAAATTAAGCATCGCATGAGCAACTATAATCTCTAATTGTCATTGCAAACATGTTTCATTCATAATAGGCTGAATCAGGAACGATGAACTAATCATATTTACAAAAACAAGATAGGTCGAGTTGATACCAGCTTCTCTCATCTCAATCAGTCCATCATATATCGTCATTATTGCCTTTCACTTGCACGACCAAACGGTGTGGATAATAATAATAGTGCATGTGCATTGGACTAAGCTGGAATATGCAAGCATTCAATACATGGGAGAAGACAAGGTAATATGGGCTCTTTGTTTGATCAACAATAATGCATATGAGAGCCACTCAACATTTTCATCATGGCCTTCTCCTCTCGACCCCCAAAGAAAAGAAAAGAAACAAAACTATTTACACAGGAAAGCTCCCAACAAGCAAAAGAAGAATGAGAAATCTTTTTGGGTTACCTTTTAATTACTACTACAGGCATGGGAAGTAAACTAACTAAAAGCTACAACCAATTTTTTTGGTTTTCTTAAGGTTTTTCAAACACACAAGAAGAATGCTGGAGAAGAAAATAAACTAGCATGGATATTACAATGAAAAAGTATGAGCACAGACAACTAGCATGAGTGTGTGAACATGAATGTAATGTCGGTGAGAAATACGTACTCCCCCAAGCTTAGGCTTTTGGCCTAAGTTGGTCTCGAGCCAAGGCTGGCCTGGTGGATATCCAAAGTTGTAGTTGGGGTCATACTGAGATGCAGCGGCTACTTCCTAACGTGCTGCAGCTTGGAGACAAGCTGCCTCAGTCCTCCTCTCATACTCGTTCGCCTCCTCCCTGGTTATAACATATCTCCTTTTTGCCTGAAAGTCAAAGAAAGTAGGAGCAGGGAGAGCAACATGGACGGTGCGCCGTCTGTCAAAGGTTAGTCGGTACTGGAGGAATTGTTCATTCCTCTCAACAAACTGATGGCGAACCATGGCATTATAATCTAGGTAAGCAGGAGGCAACTCAATGTCATTTCCACGTATGGGTATATCAAGATAGTTAGCTACACGAGTTACATAAATTCTACCAAACAAATCTCCACTTATACCGTTGTGATGCAACCTACATGCAACAATAGCCCCCAAGTTATATAGTTTATCACCTAATACCGCACTCTTGAGGACACTAAGATCTGGAACATACATGTGACAAGCCTCATCTTTACCGTCAATGCATCTACCAATGAAGATAGCAAAATAATGTATGGAAGGGAAATGAATGCTCCCTATGGTAGCTTGTGTGATTTCTATAGATTCCCCCACAGTAATACTAGAAAGAAAGTCTTGATATTTAGATTTGCGAGGTTCACTAACATTGCCCAGTGCGGGAGTTTACAAGCAGTATTAAAATCTTCTAGGTCCAATGGTTTATCATAAAGATCAAATAAAACAGTGTGAGAATTGCGCGAGGATGTAAATTGAAACCTTCTCATAAATGAATCAGCTAAATAGAGGTACTATCGGCACTTATCTGACACGAAGCTCTCAAGATCAGCGTTACGCACATATGCGTCAAATTCATCCTTGATGCCCACCTGGACCATGAACTCCTCTGACGGCCATTCAAAATGCCGCACTTGAGCTTACCTTGGTAGTTCATTGTCCGGCTCACGTATCGCGAGCCTTGGGCCTTGCTCCCTTGAGGAACCACCTTGGTACATTTTCCTAAACGTTTTTCTTCCTCTGAAAAATTTCTAAATTTTTAGTGACTCAAAATAAAAGTGAACCAAACTTAACAAGATTGATTGCAACTACTCCTACAAGTGCCTAGATGCTATATCATGCATTAGAACTACTTTTGACCACATAAATTTGACGTGCAAGCTCAAGAACAAGGTCACCTAAGCAGTAAAATTCTGCAATAAATAAAGCACTAGAACAAAAACTAATTGGACCATTGGAGGAGTCACATACCGAAAAACAATCCACCAAAGCAGTTTTGTGAATGGAGCTTTGAGCAAGGAGATCGAAAATGGCAGGAAGGTGAGCTAGAACTCGGGTTTGAGCTGTTGGAGGATTTTTTTTCTGGAGGAAGACGAAGTGTGTGGGTGAAAGAATAATTGGACGGGGCCCACATGGGGTCCACGAGGCAGGGGGCGCGCCCTGGGGGGGTGTGCGCGCCTGGATCCTCGTGGCTAGGTGGTGAGGCCCCCTGGTGTGTTCTTAGTGCCAATAATTTTTAAATATTCTAGAAAAAATTATATAAAATTATTAGGACATTTGGAGAACTTTTATTTTCGGCGTATTTTTTATTGCAAGGACAATTCAGAAAACAGACACAAAATACTATTTTTGCTTTATTTAATCTAAATAATAGAAAGTAAAAAGAGGGTATGGAGAGTTGTGGTTTCTAACTTCATCCATCTCATGCTCATCAAAAGGAATCCACTAACAAGGTTGATCAAGTCTTGTTAACAAACTCTTTTCGAATAACATGAAACCGGAGAATTTTCGAATAACACTAGGTTACCTCAGCGGGGATATGCATGTCCCCAACAATAAGAATATGATATTTCTTCCTGACAGTAGGAAGAGGAAATTCAAAACCTCCAATAGTAATCGTTGAAGTTTTTCCAATAGAGTTAATAATCTGGGCTTGAGGTTGTTTCCTCGAAAAGTGCACAGTATGCTCATTACCATTAACATGAAATGCCACAGCCCCAGTTCAGCCCTTGCTTGTCTTTGCATCATCATCTTGCATCATGATTAAATTCCATTAAAATTTGAAATGGGGATTGCCTAAACCCTAGCATTAAAGTAATTAACTAGGTTCAAACTTAAAACTTTTCAATGAACCCAAAATGCCCTTCATAAATGTCCACCATCTTTGGTCCTGGCTAAACCCTCTGCCAAAAATGGTTTCATATTTTTGGAGGCTATTCTGGATTTTTGAATTAAATCATAAGTATTTGAATTTGGACATTTAAATTCTATAAAATATTTTAAATGTCCAAATAATCTTGAAAGCATTTGAGGGCTACTAGAAATAGTTTCAAAAGTGCCCATAATTATTTTCAGGATTTTACAAAATGAATTAGTGTTTTTACTAATTCAAAACAGAAAAGAAAAAAATAGAAAACAGAAACTAAATTAAGAGAGAGAGAGAGAGAGAGAGAGAGAGAGAGAGAGTAACCTCACCTGCAGCCCACCTGGCCGGCCCAGCTGGCAGCCCATCCAACTGGCCCAGCCCACCAGGGGCACGCTTGTCTTCTTCCCCTTGCCAGCGCACGAAGCAGCTCGGTGGCGAGCACCGATGACGCGCCTGGCCACCTCCTGCATGCTGCCACCTCCCCGACGTCGCCCTGGAGACGCCACGCGCCCCCCAGGCCCTCTCAGCCTCTCCCCGTGCTCCTCTCCCTCCTTTGGCTCTCCTCCCGCACGCACCCGAGAGCCATCGTCGCCGCCGCTCGCAGTTGTCGTGGCCACGGCCACTGCCTTGCCTCGCCGATGTGCTCAGACGCTCCGCCTCGACCCCCTCTTCCTCTCCACCGTGCCGCGCCCCGCCGGAAGCCCTGCAGCACCGTCCCCAACATCGTCTTCAACCTCTGGCCACCGGCGAACTCTTCGGGAATTCACGAGCTTCAGATCGTCCCCGGCCTCGCCGTTGCCTCTACTGGAATCGCCGTGAGCCCCTGCCTCTTTCCCCTCTCTCCCCGTGCTCGCCCGCGCCTTCTAGCCACCATGGCCATCGGAGCCGATTGCTCCTCGCCGCCGGCCATGTCGCCACCGCGGCTACGGCCGTGCAAGCACGCGCCCGAGCTTACCGCTGAGATCACCGCACCCCCACCAGTCCAACACGCCTAACCGCGGCTCCTTCCGTTCCCTGCAACGCCGATCCGCTCAACTCCCGAACTCCGGCCGCCGCGCAAGTCGCCGCCACTCCGACTAAACTTAGTTAGTTTAACTAACTGCTGATACATGGGACCACTGGTCAGTTTGACCTGGGCTGCCCCGTTGACTCACTTACGTCACCCTGACGTCATGCTGACGCAATAATTCATTTTCTGGAATTAGGTTAATTCTAAATATTTAGAAAAATCCAGAAAATTGCTTAAACTTCTAAAAATCATAGAAAATCAACCATAACTCCAAATGAAATAATTTATATATGAAAAATGATCAGAAAAATTTAATCTATCCGTCTGTACCATTTTCATGCATGTTTGAGCAACTTAAAGTTGCTGTATAAGACAATTTGAATTAATGGCATTTGAAATGTCTTACATGGAGTTTAAATTTGAACCTTGGGTTCAAACCAACTTCATTTAAATTGTTGCTAGTTGCATTAGCTCAAACCACAGCATATCGCCATGTCACATTCATGCATCATATTGTTGCATTGCATTGATTGTGTTTCTTTCTCAGTTGCCGGTAATTGCCCCCTCTCGATAGATGCGTTCCGACGATGAGTTCGATGACACCGATGAAGAGCTATACTATCTTCAGAAGTGCCAGGCAAGCAAAACCCCCTTGTTCATTCTGATACAATCCCACTCTCTCGCTCCTGCTCTCTTTTACTGCATTAGGACAACACCGATTCAACTATTACATGTTGCGGTAGTTGAACCCTTTCCTCTGCATGACCTGTCATTGCCACAGTAAATAGATGAAACCCACTAGCATGAGTAGGAATTGTTTGAGCCCTGATGTGCCTACTCATTCATGCTTGCTGTCATGCCTGCTACTGCTTAGAGTTGAGTCCGGTCTGATTCATCGGGAATGAATTGGAACGTGGTGAACATGTCCTACCGTTGAGAGCTAAGTGTGTGAACACGATTTGGTAAAGGTAGCGGTGAGAGGCCATGTAGGAGTACATGGTGGGTTGTCTCATTGCAGCCATCCTCAGGAACTGAGTCCTGTGTTTGTGATCCATGAACAGTTACTACCACACATTGGGTTCCGGTAACTCGGCCCCTCTCGGCTTATTAATCAACTCAATCTCTGTCCAAGAGTTGCAACTAGTTTCTGGTGTTTGTAAGTAGTGTTAGTAGTCTACCAAGTGGCACCCGGTATAGGTGGGCTTGGGACAGACTAGGCACAATGGCACGGTGTACCAAGTGGCACCCGGATGGTGGGCTTGGGAACCCTGCACACATCATTTGGGGCCGTGAGCGACACCCCGGCCGGATCTCCTTGCGGATGGAACTCGAATAGGCGATAAACCTAGACGAGAGACTTGTTGGTTAGTCAGGTCGTGGCCGACTCCCTTGCCCGGCTTCTACTTGAAGGTTGCCGAGGTACATGACGTGTACAGGGCGATAAGTGGAGAGAGCGCGTGTGAAGAAGTACACCCCTGCAGGGTTATCATTATCTATTCGAATAGCCGGATTCCTCGGATATGGAAACTTGGACCCCTTGCATAGTTCATAGACAAGCGAAAGTGGATACTCGAAAATGCGCAAGATAAGTGTGAGTGCTATGGATGGCGTTCTCGCAGGGAGACAGGAGCGGATCCATAGTGGTGTATTGATATGGTGAATATGTGGAGTCGTGTGCGCCACCTCAAAAGAGTTACTTGCAGTCATAGTTCAGGATAGCCACCGAGTCAAAGCTAGCTTGCTGCAGTTAAACTCCACCATCCCTTCGTTGATAATGATGCATATGTAGTTAGTTCTAATGTAAGTCTTGTTGAGTACATTTGTACTCATGTTTTCTTAATTTATGTTTTGCAGAGAGACTTCAGTCCCGCTAGTAGTTCCGCTTGGACTTCGACGTTTAGCTCGTTACCTCAGCTACGATCTTGTGCCCTCAGCAGGATCTTGTAGATAGTCAGGCTTCTGAGCCTTCTTCTTTTGTAGTTGTCTGTACTCAGACAAGTTAAGCTTCTGCGTGTGCTTTGACTTGTATGCTCTGAATGTTGGGTCATGAGACCCATGTTTGTATTATCTCGCTCCTCAGAGCCTAATGAATAAATAATTGAGTCGTAGAGTTATGTTGTGATGCCATGTTGTATTTACACATGTCGAGCATATTGTATGTATGATTGAAATGCTTGGTATGTGTGGGATCCGATAACCTAGTTGTTTATCCTTGGTAGCCTCTCTTATGGGGAAATGTAGTCTTGTGCTTCCATGAGCCATAGTAGTCCGCTAAAGTCCGGTTCACCGGAGTCCTGCTAGCCCAGCACTACTGCTCAGGACATTTGACTGGCCGGCATGTGTTTCACTTTGTTCCTGTGTCTGTCCCTTCGGGGAAATGTCACGCGGTGACATCCGGAGTCCTGCCTAGCCTGCTACAGCCCGGGTTACCGGAGTCCTGTTAGCCCAGTGCTACAGCCCGGATTCACACGCTGCTGACCGACATGTTCAAAGTTGATTCATGTATGCCTGTCCCCATGGGTTAGTGCCGCTTTGGGTTCACGACTAGTCATGTCGGCCCGAATTCTCTGTCATATGGATGCTAGCGACACTATCATATACGTGAGCCAAAAGGCGCAAACGGTCCCGGGCCATGGTAAGGCGACACCCGTGGGAATACCGTGCGTGAGGCCGCAAAGTGATATGAGGTGTTACCATCTAGATCGATGTGACTTGGAATTGGGATCCTGACAGCTTTGGTATCAGAGCCTGACTGCCTGTAGGATTACCAAGCCAAACTGGTCGAAGTTGAGTCTAGAAATGCTTTAGTTATATAAGGGAATTGATTGTGGAAGGGAACGCAAGGCTCTTTTTACTCCTTATACCTCATGCCTCTGATCTGAGTCATCCTCTTCTTTTCTACGGGGGTTAAGAACTAGGCTTCTCTTCTATCTCTCAGGATGACGTGTTACTAAACCGTAGTTGCCTAGGATTGTTGAGTTCAAGCCTTAGTTCAGTTCCTACTACTTCCATATGTTCATAGCTGGCCTCAGAACCTTGATATTGTGATGTTGAGTGGTTATTCCACCATTTTGTAGGATGTCTCAAATTATTTTGAGCATTTACAGCCGTTATGCTATCCGAGTCGTCCCAGGTTTCTAAATAGTCTGATGCATTTGCAAATCCTTTCTCTCCATTCCCGATGTACTTTTGGTCAGAATAAGCACACTAACCGGTCAGTTGAGGTACTCTATTGCCTCGACATATATGTTGGAGCTATTATTATTATGACCCTAGGTGTTTTAGGGAGTCACCTAGTAATCTAGCCATGTTTTGTGTTCCCGTGTGATGATTCTGGCCACCTTTCTTGAAAGCATCCCGTGATGTTACTTAGTAGTAGGTACTCTACTCCTGGGTTTCTGAACCTGAGATTCACCCTACTTACTTCATGTTGATAGTGTTGCTAGTTCCTTTAAGATATTAGTAACCTTTGCGATAGTCCTCGAGGTCCGTGGTATTTCCTTCTTCCAAATACCATGAACCATTAAGGCAGAAGTTCTTTGAACCAAAAGATCACCATTAGAGTACTCCTGAGGAGTTCTCCATCCATAATTGTGATTCTGCCAGTTCTACCTTTTTGCATGGGTTATCCGGAAGAAATATGTTGAATTCGTTCGACATACTAATCTATGCATCCACAACTCAGAAAGTTATATGTTCCTTTGAGTTGTCCCCCTCCAGTTATATCCCGACCTTCATCTATCAATTGGTAGTCAGGAGTAGTCGTGCACTCGTGTTATCGATGCCTATTACTCTTGTGGTTCGTCAAGCCATTCCATTCCGGAATGACTATGAGAAACAAACTCCAGTACCTCATCCATATTCAGGATTGGGTCAAAGCAGTTGTATCGTAGATCAAAATGCCAATCCAGCTTTTGCTCTGTTCTACCTTGGAGTGTTACCATCTTTATGTCAGGAGTGTCACGAGAATTGCACCACCTCTTATGAATTCTTGATGCAGTAATACTTCTTGCCATCATTGTTCATTCCTCGGTTCCATGTTATTGTAACCGGAGTGCCAACAAGTGTACTGTGATGTGCGAAATCAATACTCCTAGCAACTCCGTTGCTTGGTAGTTAATGGACAATACTCTCATTCTTAGCGTGCTGGTTATTGAATCATCACCCTAAGGTTTATCGTGCTACCTAGTCCTCATTTCTGGTGCACACTTCGATCAATGAGTTAGGATCATGTCAATCCATCACTCTCTTGATCACATCGTCTTGCCCTGAAAATCAAGATTGTTCTCGAGCTTAGTAACATACCGGTGGTTCGTGATTTTCCGAATATCTTCTCGGAAGTGTTACCAGGTTGTCACCTGACCGCTATGTTGAGTTTGTGATCAAGTTGGTTTCTTGTAACCATGCCTTTCTCCAAGAATCCGTGTTGGATATCCCTGAGCTAGTTGGTTAAGCTAAACAACAACTTGGAGAGTTGGAAGATAAAAGCTTGTCTGGCTTAGTTCACATTAAGGGATATCTTTTTATTGTGTGTGTGTGTGTTGAAGAAAGATGATATCTCCATCGATTGGTCCTCGTGATCAGTTGTTGGATCTATTGCCTTGTCAAAACTTAGACTTGAGTATGGGCTATCGTCAAGTCAAATCAGAACCAACGATGTTCGTAATGTTGTATTACTCGTGGTTGATCCCTCGAGCATACACCATTATATCTTTTGGTCTGACCAATGCTATCACCGTGTTCACATGATGGTGGAAGTCCAGTGATATGGAAATTCCGATGAGTTGTTGTTGAGGCCATCAGCAGCATTTTGTCTCCTCCATGATTTGTGTTGAACATCCAGCTAGTGTTGGAAACTTGTGTAAGCATTTTCTTCACGCCCCGTTCATGAAGTATATGTTTGGATGAAAGAAGTGACTTCCTTTGATTCACGTGCATTTGATGTAAGTTGCCGCCGTGAATTTGGGAAAGTTTGTTTTGCTTCCTCTGGAATCATCCCAAGTCAGTCATGCACGTGCGAAGTATTCTATGGTCTGATAGACTGATCATCTTCATTCCATATGTATCCCTAGCACACCAAGCCACTGATTGACTTGTTCAGGGAGAAGAAGTTCTCCATAAGAGCTAATCATATGTCTTATGCAAGGACTTCGATATCCTTGATGATGGTTCCCAACCAGGACTCGGTAGTGTTTCATTGTAAGACCACCATGTGGTCATGCTTGTCTGGGACAACGTGTTCACGTGTGTTTAGCAGAACCAGCTCATGTTTTGGAGCTTACTACCATAGTCCATTTCCTGAGAATCTCGCAATGGCATCTCGTCGATTTGTGTTGCAAATTTTCATTGTCTTTCTAGACTTGATGAGTCTGGAATATCGTGTTACCAACCAGATCTGAATCTCGGGCAGATATGATGGTTGGAATTTTTCCAAGATCTATGATGTAGGCCCTGACAAGACTGACGTTCTAGACGACACACCTAGCCGGAAGGTCTATCATTGTAGTAGTTTGATTGAGTTATTTGACCATCTTCTCCATGAGGATTTAGTGCAACTTATTCTAGGAGTTGTTCCTTATGGATCTATTGTATTCCGAAGTCCGACCACTACTTGATGGCTATGTTGATGCTTTAAAGCATGACTGTGGTAACCAGTACATCAAGGAGAACACTAGAAGCGGAGTGATAAATGTCTCTCGGTTGATCATCCAGAACTCATTCCCTTGGCCTCGCTAAGGTGAAATCTGAGAAAGGGTTGTCTTTCTATGCATCTGCATTGTCCATCACTATTTGTCAAGGAAGTAAGATGTGTTGCCAGGATCCTCGACTCGGATGTTGGTAAAACCTTGATGAATATGGAAATGCTCAAGTTCTTGAGAGCACGCGCAAGCAAAATCATCCCTTGCATTGTCTTCAACAAGGTAGTCCACATCATCCTTTCTAGTCCAAGTATGTCATTTCTTTGGACTCCTTCAAATGATCGATTGCAATTGCCTTAGGCTGGTATAAAGAGTCTCAATGATTTCTAAATCAAAAGTAATTCTTTTTGCCACTTAAGGGAATAATTCTACCAGTCACCTTTCCTAAGGTGCCCCGTTATGGAATCATGGCAATCAACTCCTCGCTACCTTGAAACCTATGCACCATCCTACTTAAGCATGGGAGTGTTTTCTACCAAATTGAACTTTCATCATTTGTTCTTTCCATCCCTTTTGATGTGTGTTTGTGTCTTGGATCAAGAGATGATTCAACGTCTCATTTCCATGAGTTGATCATGTATCGCCTGATCTTGAAAAGATCATTTTCTATAGAGTTTCCTTCTGTCGTCATCATGTTGGATGAAGATCTCGAAAGCAAAGACGTCAAGATCAATTTAAAGCAATGAACCAACATCTTTGAGAAGCATAATTGGATCATGAAGATTGTGTTAGTTTGTGTCCCCCTTTGACCTCTTACCTCACGTCTTGAATCTCGGGACGAGATTCTTGTTTAGTGGGGGTGAGCTGTCACAGCCCCAGTTCAGCCCTTGCTTGTCTTTGCATCATCATCTTGCATCATGATTAAATTCCATTAAAATTTGAAATGGGGATTGCCTAAACCCTAGCATTAAAGGAATTAACTAGGTTCAAACTTAAAACTTTTCAATGAACCCATAAATGTCCACCATCTTTGGTCCTGGCTAAACCCTCTGCCAAAAATGGTTTTATGTTTTTGGAGGCTATTCTGGATTTTTGAATTAAATCATAAGTATTTGAATTTGGACATTTAAATTCTATAAAATATTTTAAATGTCCAAATAATCTTGAAAGCATTTGAGGGCTATTGGAAATAGTTTCAAAAGTGCCCATAATTATTTTTAGGATTTTACAAAATGAATTAGTATTTTTACTAATTCAAAACAGAAAAGAAAAAGATAGAAAACAGAAACTAAATTAAGAGAGAGAGAGAGAGAGAGAGAGAGTAACCTCACCTGCAGCCCACCTGGCCGGCCCAGCTGGCAGCCCAGCCAACTGGCCCAGCCCACCAGGGGCACGCTTGTCTTCTTCCCCTTGCCAGCACGCGAAGCAGCTCGGTGGCGAGCGCCGACGACGCGCCTGGCCACCTCCTGCGTGCTGCCGCCTCCCCGACGTCGCCCTGGAGACGCCACGCGCCCCCCCAGGCCCTCTCAGCCTCTCCCCGTGCTCCTCTCCCTCCTCTGGCTCTCCTCCCGCACACACCCGAGAGCCATCGTCGCTGCCGCTCGCAGCTGTCGTGCCCACGGCCACTGCCTCGCCTCGCCGATGTGCTCAGATGCTCCGCCTCGACCCCCTATTCCTATCCACCGCGCCGCGCCCCGCCGGAAGCCCTGCAGTGCCGTCCCCGACATCGTCTTCAACCTCTGGCCGCCGGCGAACTCTTTGGGAATTCGCGAGCTTCAGCTCGTCCCCGGCCTCCCCGTTGCCTCTACTGGAATCGCCGTGAGCCCCTGCCTCTTTCCCCTCTCTCCCCGTGCTCGCCCGCGCCTTCTAGCCACCGTTGCCATCGGAGCCGATTCCTCCTCGCCGCCGGCCATGTCGCCACCGCGGCTACAGCCGTGCAAGCACACGTCCGAGCTTACCGCTGAGATCACCGCACCCCCACGAGTCCAACATGCCTAACCGCGGCTCCTGCCGTTCCCTGCAACGCCGATCCGCTCAACTCCCGGACTCCGGCCGCCGTGCAAGTCGCTGCCGCCGTCGTTTTAGGCCACTAGAGCTGCTGCTGTGAGGACCACTAGACACGGACGAGTCCCCTCGTCATGTAGAGCCTCTCCGCCGTGCAAATGGTCGCCTCTGGGCGATTCCCGAAGCCCTCCACCGTCTCTCTCGTCGCCGGCGATGAGCCGATGACCGGGTCCGGCGGGTTTGACCCCGCTTGACCGTGGTTTGACTTCCCCCCTGACTCCACTGACATGTGGGCCCCAGGCCACTAACTAAACTAGGTTAGTATTAGTTTAATGCTAACTAAACTTAGTTAGTTTAACTAACTGCTGACACATGGGACCCACTGGTCAGTTTGACCTGGGCTGCCCCGTTGACTCGCTTACATCACCCTGACGTCATGCTGACGCAATAATTCATTTTATGGAATTAGTTTAATTCTAAATATTTAGAAAAATCCAGAAAATTGCTTAAACTTCTAAATATCATAGAAAATCAACCGTAACTCCAAATGAAATAATTTATATATGAAAAATGATCAAAAAAATTTAATCTATCCGTTTGTACCATTTTCATGAATGCTTGAACAACTTAAAGTTGCTGTATAAGACAATTTGAATTAATGGCATTTGAAATGTCTTACATGGAGTTTGAATTTGAACCTTGGGTTCAAACCAACTTCATTTAAATTGTTGCTAGTTGCATTAGCTCAAACCACAGCATATCGCCATGTCACATTCATGCATCATATTTTTGCATTGCATTGATTGTGTTTCTTTCTCAGTTGCCGGTAATTTCCCCCTCTCGATAGACGCGTTCCGACGATGAGTTCGATGACACCGATGAAGAGCTATACTATCTTCAGAAGTGCCAGGCAAGCAAAACCCCCCTTGTTCATTCCGATACAATCCCACTCTCTCGCTCCTGCTCTCTTTTACTGCATTAGGACAACACCGATTCAATTATTACATGTTACAGTAGTTGAACCCTTTCCTCTGCATGACCTGTCATTGCCACAGTAAATAGATGAAACCCACTAGCATGAGTAGGAATTGTTTGAGCCCTGATGTGCCTACTCATTCAAGCTTGCTGTCATGCCTGCTACTGCTTAGAGTTGAGTCCGGTCTGATTCATCGGGAATGAATTGGAACGTGGTGAACATGTCCTACCGTTGAGAGCTAAGTGTGTGAACACGATTTGGTAAAGGTAGCGGTGAGAGGCCATGTAGGAGTACATGGTGGGTTGTCTCATTGCAGCCGTCCTCAGGAACTGAGTCCTGTGTTTGTGATCCATGAATGGCGTTCTCGCAGGGAGATGGGAGCGGATCCATAGTGGTGTATTGATATGGTGAATATGTGGACTCATGTGCGCCACCTCAAAAGAGTTACTTGCAGTCATAGTTCAGGATAGCCACCGAGTCAAAGCTGGCTTGCTGCAGTTAAACTCCACCATCCCTTCGTTGATAATGATGCATATGTAGTTAGTTCTAATGTAAGTCTTACTGAGTACATTTGTACTCGCGTTTGCTTAATTTATGTTTTGCAGAGAGACTTCAGTCCCGCTAGTAGTTCCACTTGGACTTCAACGTTTAGCTCGTTACCTCAGCTACGATCTTGTGCCCTCGGCAGGATCTTGTAGATAGTCAGGCTTCTGAGCCTTCTTCTTTTGTAGTTGTCTGTACTCAGACAAGTTAAGCTTCCGCGTGTGCTTTGACTTGTATGCTCTGAATGTTGGGTCATGAGACCCATGTTTGTATTATCTCGCTCCTCGGAGCCTAATGAATAAATAATTGAGTCATAGAGTTATGTTGTGATGTCATGCTGTATTTACACATGTCGAGCATATTGTGTGTATGATTGAAATGCTTGGTATGTGTGGGATCCGACAACCTAGTTGTTTATCCTTGGTAGCCTCTCTTATGGGGAAATGTAGTCTTGTCCTTCCATGAGCCATAGTAGTCCGCTACAGCCCGGTTCACCGGAGTCCTGCTAGCCCAGCACTACTGCTCAGGATAGTTGACTGGCCGGCATGTGTTTCACTTCGTTCCTGTGTCTGTCCCTTCAGGGAAATGTCACGCGGTGACATCCGGAGTCCTGTCTAGCCTGCTACAGCCCGGGTTACCGGAGTCCTGTTAGCCCAGTGCTACAGCCCGGATTCACACGCTGCTGACCGACATGTTCGAAGTTGATTCATGTATGCCTGTCCCCATGGGTTAGTGCCGCTTTGGGTTCACGACTAGTCATGTCGGCTCGAGTTCTCTGTCATATGGATGCTAGCGACACTATCATATACGTGAGCCAAAAGGCGCAAACGGTCCCGGGCCATGGTAAGGCGACACCCGTGGGAATATCGTGCGTGAGGCCGCAAAGTGATATGAGGTGTTACCAGCTAGATCGATGTGACTTGGAATTGGGGTCCTGACATGAAAAGTGACATTGCCTTTGTTGCAATCAATAACAGCCCCTGCAGTATTCAAAAAGGGTCTACCAAGAATAATAGACATACTATCGTTCTCAGGAATATCAAGAATAACAAAGTCTGTTAAAATAGTAACGTTTGCAACCACAACAGGCACATCCTCACAAATACCGATAGGTATAGCAGTTGATTTATCAGCCATTTGCAAAGATATTTCAGTAGGTGTCAACTTATTCAAATCATGTCTATGATATAAATAGAGAGGCATAACACTAACACCGGCTCCAAGATCACATAAAGCAGTTTTAACATAGTTTCTTTTAATGGAGCATGGTATAGTTGGTACTCTTGGATCTCCTAGTTTCTTAGGTATTCCACCCTTAAAAGTACAATTAGCAAGCATGGTGGAAATTTCAGCTTCCGGTATGTTTCTTTTATTTATGACAATATCTTTCATATACTTAGCATAAGGATTCATTTTAAGCATATCGGTCAAACGCATACACAAAAAGATAGGTCTATTCATTTCAGCAAAGCGCTCAAAATCCTCATCATCCTTTTTCTTGGATGGTTTAGGAGGAAAAGGCATGGGTTTCTGAACCCATGGTTCTCTTTCTTTACCGTGCTTCCTAGCAACAAAGTCTCTCTTATCATAATGTTGATTCTTTGATTGTGTGTTATCAAGATCAACAGAAGATTCAATCTCTACATCATTCTTATTGCTAGGTTGAGCATCAACATGAAAATCATCATTAACATTATCACTAGGTTCATGTTCATTACCAGATTGTGTTTCAGCATCAGAAATAGAAATATCATTGGGATTCTCATGTGTGTCAACAACAGGTTCACTAGAAGCATGCAAAGTCCTATCATTTTTCTTTTTCTTCTTCTTAGAAGGACTAGGTGCATCAACATTAGTTCTCTAAGAATCTTGCTCAATTCTCTTAGGATGGCCCTCAGGATACAAAGGTTTCTGAGTCATCCTACCCCCTATAGTCACAACTCTAACAGAATTTTCATTATTCTTATTATCTAATTCATTGAGCAAATCATTCTGAGCTTTAAGCACTTGTTCTACTTGAGTGGTAACGATAGAAGCATGTTTACTAATAAGTTTAGGCTCACCTTTAACTCTAGACATATAATCACTCAAGTGTTCAATCATATAAGCATTACATTTCAATTGTCTACCAACATAAGCATTGAAGTCTTCTTGTTTAACCATAAAAGTATCAAACGTATCCAAGCATTGGCTAGCAAACTTAGTAGATGGGATTTCACCCTTATCAAATCTATAGAGAGAAGTTACCTTTACTACCCGTGTTGAGTTATCAAGACCATGTATTTCTTCAATAGGTGGTAAATTCTTAACATCTTCAGCTTTAATACCTTTTTCTTTCATAGATTTCTTTGCCTCTTACATATCTTCAGGACTGAGAAATAGAATACCCCTTTTCTTCGGAGTTGGCTAAGGGGTTGGTTCAGGAAGTGTCCAATCATTTTCATTACTCAACATATTATTCAATAGCAATTCAGCTTGATCAACAGTTCTTTCCTGGAAAACACAACCAGCACAACTATCTAGGTGGTCTCTGGAAGCATGTGTTAGTCCATTATAAAAGATATCGAGTATTTCATTTTTCTTGAGAGGATGATCAGGCAAAGCATTAAGTAATCGGAGAAGCCTCCCCCAAGCTTCTGGGAGACTCTCTTCTTCAATTTGCACAAAATTATATATTTCCCTTAAGGCATCTTGTTTCTTATGAGCGGGGAAATATTTAGCAGAGAAGTAATAAATCATACCCTGGGGACTACGCACACAACGAGGATCAAGATAATTAAACCATGTTTTAGCGTCACCCTTTAATGAGAATGGAAACAACTTAAGGATAAAGTAATAGTGAGTTTTCTCATCATAAGTGAACAGAGTGGCTATATCATTTAGTTTAGAAAGATGTGCTACAACAGTTTCAGATTCATAGCCATAAAAAGGATCAGATTCAACCAAAGTAATTAACTCAGGATCGACAGAGAAATCATAATCTTATCAGAGATACAGATAGGTGAAGTAGCAAAAGCAGGGTCATGTTTCATTCTAGCATTCAAGGATTTTTCTTTCAGCATAGTAAAGTTTCTTAAGATCATATCTATCATTACAAGCTAAAAGGTCTCTAGTAGTTTCTTCATCCATAACATAACCCTCAGGCGTAACAGGCAATTCATATCTAGGGGGAGAATCTTCATCATCACTTTCATCAATATTATCAGTTTCAATAATTTCATTCTCTCTAACCCTAGCAAGTTGTTCATCAAGAAATTCACCTAATGGCACAGTATTATAAAGCATAGAAGTAGTTTCATCATAAGCATCATGCAAAGTAGAAGTGACATCATCAATAACATGCGACATATCAAAATGAATAGCAGGAGTAGGTGTCGCAAGTTTACTCAAAATAGAAGGTGAATCAAGTGCAGAGCTAGATGGCAGTTCCTTACCTCCCCTCGTAGTTGAGGGAAAAATCTTGGTTCTTTCATCTTTCAAGTTCTTCATTGTGATCAACAAATGTAAATCCCAAGTGACTCAAAGAATAGAGCTATGGTCCCCGGCAACGGCGCCAGAAAATAGTCTTGCTAACCCACAAGTATAGGGGATCGCAACAGTTTTCGAGGGTAGAGTATCCAACCCAAATTTATTGATCCGACACAAGGGCAGCCAAAGAATATTCTCAAGTATTAACAGTTGAGTTGTCAATTCAACCGCACCTGAAAGACTTAATATCTGTAGCAAAGTATTTAGTAGCAAAGTAATATGGAAGTAACGGTAACGGTGGAAAAAGTAACAGTATTGGTTTTGTAGTGATTGTAACAGTGGAAACAGAAAAGTAATTAAGCAAAGATCAATATGTGAAAAGCTCATTGGCAATGGATCAGTGATGGATAATTATCTCAGACGTGATTCCTCATGTAATAGTTATAACATAGGGTGACACAGAACTAGCTCCAATTCATCAATGTAATGTAGACATGTATTCCGAATATACTCATACGTTCTTATGGAAAAGAACCTGCATGACATCTTTTGTCCTACCCTCCCGTGGTAGCGGGGTCCTATTAGAAACTAAGGGATATTAAGGCCTCCTTTTAATAGGGTACCGGAACAAAGCATTAACACTTAGTGAATACATGAACTCCTCAAACTATAGTCATCACCGGGAGTGGTCCCGATTATTGTCACTTCGGGGTTACCGGATCATAACACATAGTAGGTGACTATTGACTTGCAAGATAGGATCAAGAACTCACATATATTCATGGAAACGTAATAGGTTCAGATCTGAAATCATGGCACTCGGGCCCTAGTGACAAGCATTAAGCATAGCAAAGTCATAGCAACATCAATCTCAGAACATAATGGATACTAGGGATCAAACCCTAACAAAACTAACTTGATTACATGATAAATAGCATCCAACCCATCACCATCCTGCGAGCCTACAATGGAATTACTCAGGCACGGTTGTGGGCATCATGAAATTGGTGATGGAGGAAGGTTGATGATGACGATGGCGACGAATTCCCTTCTCTGGAGCCCTGGACTCCAGATCAACCCTCCCAAGAGAGATTAGGGCTCGGCGGCAACTCTGTATCGTAAAACGTGATGAATCTTTCTTCCTGATTTTTTTCTCCTCGAACGTGAATTTATAGAGTTGGAGTTGAGGTCGGTGGAGCATTAGGAGGCCCACGAGACAGGGGGCGCGTCCCAGGGGGTGGACGCGCCCCCACCCTCATAGACAGGGTGTGGGCCCCCTAACGTTGATTCTTTCGCCAGTATTTTTTATATATTCCAAAAATATTCTCCGTGAAGTTTCAGGTCATTCTGACAACTTTTATTTCTGCAAAAAAATAACACCATGGCAATTCTACTGGAAACAACGTCAGTCCGGGTTAGTTCCTTTCAAATCATGCAAGTTAGAGTCCAAAACAAGGTCAAAAGTGTTTGGAAAAGTAGATACGGTGGAGACGTATCAGTGCTTCCCTGCTCGTGTCCATTGATGGGCTTGGCCAGGTAAGTCAGGTGAGTTCTGCTCTGTTTTAGTTTCCTGTTTTGTTTTGTTTTGTGTCATTTATTTATTTGCCACTATTTAAATTCAAAATAGAATTCAAACTCATGCCAAATCTTTTGGAAATATTTTATGTTGTTGATATGGACCTAACCACATGCCCATAAATTATTTCAGGAGCATTTGAAGATATATTCTAGTTATATGAATATAAATTCAAATTCAAAACAATATATTTTGAAATCAGTGCCCAAAATTATTCTTTAAAAAATGTTCAATATTTTTGGTTTGGATCAAGACCATTGCTAAAAATATTAAACAACAATGAAGAGCATTTTGGGTTCATTGAATGCAACTTTTAGGGTTCTTTGCCCTTATTTTAATTAATTTTTTGAGGCTTTCAAATTTCCTCGGTTCGACTTTCAGAATTTAGACATGATGCATGGATGCAGTGCTACTAATTAAAAGCATTAATCTAGGGCTGTGACAACTCACCCCCACTAAACAAGAATCTCGTCCCGAGATTCAAGTGTAGGGTAAGAGGAAGAGGGCATTCTAATTATCACAGTCTTCATGATCCAACTACCCTTCTCGAAGATGTTGATTCATTGCATCATATTGGTGTTGACGTCTTTGCTTTTGAGATATTCAACCAACACGAGGACAAAAGAGCGAGACAACTCTACAAGGATGGATCATCTTAATGATCACAAGATCAACTCGTGGAATGAGACGTAGAAACATCCCTTGAGCTGAGAGACAAAACACATATGAGGAGTGATGGAAAGAAGCAGATGACGAAGGTTCAGATTGGTAGGCAACAATTCCATGCTTAGGTAGGATGGTGCATGGTTTCAATACAGCGATGAAATAATTGCCATGATTCCATAATGGGGCCCCTTAGGGAAGATGAGTCGTAGAATTCTTATATTAAGTGGAAAAAAGAATTACTTTTGATACAAGATCATTGAAACTCTCCATACCACCTTAAGGAAAATCACAATCGACCATTTGAACGAGTCTGAGAGAGTAGCATACTCAGACTAGAATGGATGATGTGGACTACCTTGTTGAAGACAACACAATGGATGATTTTTGCTTATCATCGGGAATGGATGGGACCCTTGGTAAGTCCACTTTGAAGATGGTCCTGGACAACAATTGCTGAGAAGGGCATCCCATGGGAAATTGGCACAATGGTGGTGCAAGATGGGAACAAAATGCAAATGTTGGGACTGTTCCAACCATCATATCTGCCTGAGATTCAGATCTGGTTAGTAACAGGATACTTCAGACTCAACATGTCTACAAGGAAGGGTTGCAACACAAATCGATGAGATAATGTTGCGGATTCTCAGGAAATGGACTATGGTAGTAAGCTCCAAAACATGAGCTGGTTCTGCATGTGGACATGCTGTCCCAGACAAGCATGACCACATAGTAGTCTTACAACAAAACACTGTCGAGTTCAGGTGGGAAACCAAAATCGAGGATATCGAAACCCTTACATAAGTCTTGCTCTTAAGAAGGAATTCCTTTCCTTGAACAAATCAATCAGTGGCTTGGTGTGCTAGGGAATACATATGGAATGAAGATGATCATTCTATCAGACCATAGAATACTTCGCACATGCATGACTGACTTGGGATGATCCCAGAGGAAGCAAAAACAAGATTTCTCGAATTCACGGCGGCAACTTGCACCAAATGCACATGAATTAGAGGAAGTCACTTCTTTCATCAAACATATGCTTCATGAACAGGACATGAAGATAATACTTATAAAAGTTTCCAACACTAACTTAGATGTTCAACATGAATCATGGACAAGATGAAATTGTTGTCAATGAGCTCAACAACAATCCATCCAGGCAACATCATGAATCATGGACAAGATGAAATTGTTGTCAATGAGCTCAACAACAACCCATCCAGGCTTCCATATAGGTGAAATTCCACAACTATGTGAACAAGGTGATAGTATTGGTCAGACCTAAAAGATATAATGGTGTATGCTCGAGGGACAACAGCGAGTAAGACAACATTATGAACATCGTTGGTTCTGATTTATTTGACGATAGCCCATACGCAAATCAAAGATTTGGGTAAGACAATAGATCCAACAATTGATCCTGAGGACCAATCCATGAAGATATCATCTTTCTTCAACACACACAAATAGAAATATCCCATTGTAATGAACTAATTCAGGCAAGCTTTTATCTTCCAACTCTCCAAGTTGTTGTTTAGCTTAACCAACTAGCTCAGGGATATCCAACACAGATCCTTGGAGAAGGAGTGGTTTCTGAAAAAAAAAAACTTGATCGGGAACTCAATATAATGGTCAGGGTTAACCTGATAATACTTCCGAGAAGATATTCAAAAAATCACGAACCACCGATATGACTAAGCTCGGGAATGATCTTGCTCTTCAGGGCAAGACGATATGATCAAATAAGAGAGGGATTGACAATCCTAACTCATTGATCGAAGAGTGCACCAGGGAAAATGGGCTAGGTAGCACGGTCATCCTTAGAATGATAAATCATCAACCAACACGCTAAGAATGAGATTATTGTCCTTTAACTACTAAGAAACACGGTTGCTAGGAGGATTGATTTCACACATCATAGTTCACTTGTCGGCATTCCGGTTGCGACAACATGGGACCAAGGAATGAATAATGATGGTGAGAAGTATCACTGAAACAAGAATTCATAAGAGTTGGTGCAATTCTCATGACATTCCTGACATAAAGAGGCAACACTCCAAGGTAGAACAGAACAAAAGCTGGATTGGTGTTTTGATCTGCAGAGCACAACTACTTTGACCCAATCCTCGAGATGGATAAGGTACTCGAGTTTATTTCTCCTAGCCATTCCGGAATAGAATGGCTTGACAGCCCACAAGAATAATAGGCATCGATAACACAAATGCACAACTACCCTTGATTATCAACTGATAGAGATGGTCGGGGTACAACTGAAGTGGGACAACTCAAAGGAACATATATCTTTCTGGGTTGTGGATGCATAGGTTAGTATATCGAAAAAAGCTCAACATATTTCTTCCGAATAACCCATGTGGAATACAAAGGACTGGCAGAGTCACAATGTACAATGGAGAACTCATCAGAGCACTCTGGTTGTGATCTTTTGGTTCAAAAGAACTTCTGCCGCATTGACCCATGATATTTGGAAGAATGTTATACCATGGACCTCGAGGACTATCACAAAGGTTACTAATATCCTAAACGAACTAGCAAACACAATCAACATGAAGTAAATGGAGTGAATCTTGGGTTCAAGAACCCAGGAATAGAATGCGTACTAACTAAATGGCATCATGGGATGCTTTCGAGGAAGACGGCAAGAATCATCACACTGAGAATATAAAGCATTGCTAGATTACTGGGTGGTACTCTAAGACACCTAGGGTCATAATAATAGCTCCAACATATATGTCGAAGCAATAGAGTTCCTCAACACACTGGTTAGTGTGGTTAATCTGGCCCAAAGAAATATTGAGAACGGAAAGAAGGGAGTTGCAAATGCATCGGACTATTTAGAAACATGGGATGACTCAGACAGCATAACGTCTGTAGATCCTCAAAAAATTTGAGGCATCCTGCAAAATTGGTGCAAAAACCACTCAACATCACAATATCAATGTTCCGAAATCAACTGTTAACACATGGAAGTACTAAAAACTGAACTGAGGCTTGAAACCATCAATCCTATAAGTCTACGGATTAGTAACACGTGATCCTGATAGAAGAAGAGAAAGCCTAGTTCCTTAACCCCGTAGGAAAGATAGGATGACTCGGATCAGAAGGGCATAAGGTAAAGGAGTAAAAATAGACTTACGTTCCCTTCCACAATCAATTCCCTTATATAACTAAAGCATTTCTAGACTCAACTTCGACCAGTTTGGCTCGGTAATCCTACAGGCAGTCAGGCTCTGATACCAAAGCTGTCAGGACCCCGATCCTAAGTCAGACCGACCTAGCATGTAACACATCATATCACTTTGTGGCCTCACGCACGGTATTTCCACGGGTGCCACCATACCTGGCCTGGGACCATTTGCGCATTTTGGCTCACGTATATGATAGTGTCGCTAGCATCCATATGACAGAGATCACCCGGGCCGACATGACTAGTCGTGAATCCAAAGCGGCACTAACTTACAGGGACATGCATACATGACCCAGCAACGAACGTGCCGGTCATCAAAGTACGAACCCAAGTCGTAGCAAGCTACAAGGACTTAAAGGAACAACGTGTGACATTTCCCTGAAGGGACAGACGCAGGAACGAAGAAGGACAGATGCCGGCCAGCCTACAATGGCTCAGTGGAAGCACTAGGAGACATTTCCCCATAAGAGAGGCTAGCAAGAGTGAACAAATAGATTATCGGATCCCACACATACCAAGCATTTCAAAATAATACACACAATATGCTCGATATATGCAAATACAACATGGCATCACAACAAAAATCTATGACTCAAAGTATTTTTTCAGAAGGCTCCGAAGAGTCATACATAGTAAGAAACATAATCATGGGTCACATGACTCAACATACAGAGCATACAAGCAACGGAAGCATAACATGTCTGAGTACAGACAACTACGAATGAAAAGGCTGAGAAGCCTGACTATCTACAAGACCCTCCCAAGGGTACAAGATCGTAGCTGAGGTAACAAGCTAAACGTCGAAGTCCACGTGGAACTACTAGTAAGACTGAAGTCTCTCTGCAAAAACATAAATTTAGCAAACATGAGTACAAATGTACCAAACAAGACTTACATTAGAACTAGCTACATATGCATCAATATCAACAAAGGGGTGGTGGAGCTTGACTGCAGCAAGCCAACTTTGACTCAGTGGCTATCATGTACTGCGACTGCTGGTAATTCTTTTGAGGTGGCGCACACGAGTCCACATATTCACCATATCAATACACCACTATGGATCCGCTCCCATCTCCCTACGAGAAGGCCATCCATAGCACTCACGCTTATCTTGCGCATTTTAGAGTATCCACTTTCACTTGTCTATGAACTGCATAAGCAACCCAGTAGTCCTTTACCACGGACGTGGCTATTCGAATAGATCATTTATAACTCTGCAGGAGTGTACTTCTTCACACACGCTCTCGCCACTTACCGCCATGTACACGTCATGTGTCTCGGCAACCTTCAAGCGGAAGCCTGGCGAGGGTTTCGGCCACGACCTGACTAACCATGCAAGACTCTAGTCCAGGTTTATCGCCTATTCGGGTTCCATGCGCAAGGGAGTCCAGCCAAGGTTTCCATCACGGTCCCAAACAATGTGAGCAGGGTTCCCAAGCCCACCATCTAGATGCCACTTGGTACACCGTGCCACTGCACCTAGAATGTCCCAAGCCCACATGTATTGGGTGCCACTTGGTAGACTACTAGCACTACCTACAAACACCAGAAACTAGTTGCAACTCCTGGACAGAGATCGAGGCGATTAATAAGCCGAGAGGGGTCGAGTTACCGGAACCCAATGTGTGGTAGTAACTGTCTTGGATCATAGACACAGAACTCAGTTCCTGAGGATGATTTCAATGAGACAACCCACCATGTACTCCTACATCGCCTCTCATCGCTACCTTTACCAAATCATGTTCACACACATAGCTCTCAATAGTAGGACATGTTCACCACATTCCAATTCATCCCCGATGAATCGGACATGACACAACTCTAAGCAATAGCAGGCATAACAAGCAAGCATGAATGAGTAGGCACATCATGGCTCAAACAACTCCTACTCATGCTAGTGGGTTTCAACTATTTACTTTGGCAAAGACAGGTCATGCAGAGGAAAGGGGTTCAGCTACCGCAGCATGTAACATCTGAAAGATTGTTGTCCTAATGCAGTAAAAGAGAGCAAGAGCGAGAGAGTGGGATTGTATCGAAATGTTCAATGGGGGTTTGCTTGCCTGGCACTTCTAAAGATAGTATTGTGTCTTCATTAGTGTCAACGATCTCATCGTTGGAATATACGTCTACCAAGGGGGAAAATGACCAACGAACACAAAAAGGAACAACATTCACTACAATGCACAATCAAATGAATGACATGTCATGTTAAGGAACTGAATTGATCTAATGCAGTAGTAGGCCAAGTTAATTGAGGTGGAATTCAAACAAGGTTAAACTCCAACTCCAAATGCTAGTTCATAAATTGCCCTAATCATGATTTATCCTATTCAGTGAGGTTGAATTGTTCAAAGATGCATGAAATTGCCATAAACGTATTCTTCATATTTTTTTGATAATTTTTCATATATAAATTATTTCATTTGGAGTTATGGTTTAATTTCTATGAACTTTTGAAATTTAGGTTATTTTGTGAAATCCATAAATCATTTCTGATTTATTTAAACTTCTGGAAAACCTTTACTGCGTCAGCACTAAGTCATGGTGACGTCAGCATTGACCAAATTCAAATCGGACTGGTGGGCTCTACCTGTCATTCACTCAGGGGGTTAACAGGGGTTATTTAACTTTAATTGTGTCACTAACAGTGCGGGTCCCACATGTCATCGACACGGGGTTGATTAACTGGGTGAATAGGACGTAACCAAATGCTCCATGTCATCTCTAATCGGCGTTTAGCCGCCGGTGTAAACAGGGCACGGCAAGGTCGCTCGTCCGGCTAACTCCGGCGACGATAGGTCGCGTGGCCGGGTGCGTTGGAACGCCCGCAGCAAGGCACGTACGATGGTTGCAGTGGTTGGAGCTGAGGTGGGCTGTAGCGGCACCGGCGATGAGCTTTAGCGGCAGCCGTGGTTCGACTAGTGCGAGCGCGGGGTTGCAGTGCTTTACAAAGCTAGCTAAGGATCTGGTCGACCTCCTCGATGTTCCAGGAGCTCGTCTGCGTGCGTGGTTCGGTCAGGCGGAGGCTGCAGCGATGATGGATACGCGGCGGCAGCGGCGAGCACCCAGACGTGGCAGCAGCACTAGCTAGGGGACATGCTAGAGTGAGGGGGCAGGGGAATAGACAGAGGAGCTCACGTAGGGGTCGTCAGAGGCGACGGCGAGGCTGGGGAGGCCCTCACGGCGACGAAATCAGCGGCGCCATCTGGCGGCCGAAGGTGGGAGATGATGGCGAACCCGGCGTTGCAGCACTTCCCTGCTCGTGTCCGTTGATGAGGTGACTCGGACGACCTCGACGGAGTCTAGGGACATGGTAGTTGGGGGAGTGGACGAGGGGGAGCACGGTGGCAGTGAACGGCGGTGGCGACTCTCGGTCGCGCGCGTGAGAGAGAGACAGAGGGAAGAAGAGGATGGAAATGAGAGGGAGAGAGTCGGGGCGGTTTGGGCGTCTCAGTGGCGCGATCGGAAGGGCGGGGAGGAGTATAGAGAGGCAGGCAGGAGGTGGCACGGCCGGTGTCGTGCCTGGTCTCTCCCTCTTCCTACTGGCAGAGGTTGAAGATGACCTCTTCGCCCCTGGTGGGCTGCCAACAATCCCAGGCCAGCTGGGCTGGGCCAGGTAAGTCAGGTGAGTTCTGCTCTGTCTTACTTTTCTGTTTTGATTTGTTTTATTTATTTATTTTCCATTGTTTAAATTAAAATAGAATTCAAACTCATGCCAAATCTTTTGGAAATATTTTATGTTGCAGATATGGACCTAACCACATGCCCATAAATTATTTCAGGAGCATTAGAAGATATATTCTAGTTATATGAATATAAATTCAAATTTAAAATAGAATATGATTTAAAATCAGTGCCCAAAATTATTCTTTAAAAATGTTCAATATTTTTGGTTTGAATCAAGACCATTGCCAAAAGTATTAAACAACAATGAAGAGCATTTTGGGTTCATTGAATGCAATTTTTAGGGTTATTTGCCCTTCTTTTAATTAAATTTTTGAGGCTTTCAAATTTCCTCGGTTCGACATTTAGAATTTAGACATGATGCATGGATGCAATGCTACTAATTACAAGCATTAATCTAGGGCTGTGACAGAAGCTCGGTGCTCCGAGTGCTCCAGCGAAGACAACAAGGTTGGTACGGCTGCTGTAGATGGAGAGGGAAAGCAAGACCTTGTCAAATGGTTGTAGGGATCGAGGGAAGTCGACATACAAAAGGAGAACACTCAGGATGGCTCACCGGCATCGGGAATCCGGCGATGAGCTATAGCTTTTGCCATCAGATTGGAACAACGAGTACGTGTTGTAGAGGTGGACTTGGTGAGGGGTTTTCGAGGGGAATCGAGAGAGGAAGGCATTGGGTATTTATAGGACATGATGCTTGGGGATGGGGTCGACTCGAGATAGGGTTTCCAAAGAAATCGGACATGGAGCAATGTCTAGAGCATGAACGTGTGGGTTCTGTTCTTCGTGGAGAAGAAGAAAGAGAGGAGGGGTCCATGTGCCAGGTGGGAAGTCAACAAGGGGGAGAGGGTTATGTGAGGGGGGAGAGCAAACGAGGGGAGTCGGGCATGGGGATCGACCTTTTTTATAATGCACATGGGGCGGTGCCTCGCTACTGCCTGCGCTGGACGTTGGCTGCCCTGACGCTGCGACTGGGCCATGGCCTCGCTAGCCTGTGGCTGGCCGCTACTGGCTGGGCCGGTGGGCCTGGCCGGGTGCGGGCAGATTTTTTTTGAAAATCATTTTTGTTTTTTCAGAACAGTAAAACACCAAAAAAACGTAAATAAAAATTCTAAAAATTTCTAGAAAATTCACATAGTTATATGGTCTTATATAGGACCTTGTGAACTTTTATCTAGACTAGAATGCAAATTTTAAAAAGCAAACCTTTTGCTATGCTAATAAAATTTGCATCAAAATAGTTTGCAAATAAAACCCAATAAATATATGTTGATTTCAAATTCAACTTCCAATATTTCCCCTCCATTTTTGAAGAAGTCATTTTATCTTCTCTCTTTGTTTTCTTTTGAAATATTCGAAGTGATTTTTTGGTGAAACTAAATTTGATCCAAATTCCAAATTTTGAAATTTCAAAAAATGTTTTAGGGAAACTTCCAAATCTCTCTTTTGGTCCTTGAGTTGCTCAAAGTTCCTTGGATCAAAATTCAAATAAAACAAATGGAGGAAAAATGCATAAATCATGGATGCATACGAATGATCTATTTATAAACATCCAAATTGAAAATTGGGATGTTATAGGGAGTTATGTTTTTGAAGGATTTGAAGGAAATAATGGGATGTTCTAATGATATCCAGATGGGTTTTGACCTAGGGGCAGTGATCAAAAAGGTTGATGGTCTGGATCACTTAACAGAGCCTTTCTCTAAGGAGGAAATCAACTTGGTCATTAAACAGATGCCATTAGAGAGAGCTCAAGGGCCAGATGGTTTTACTGGTCTCTTTTTGAAGAAATGTTGGGATAGAATAAAATATAATTTCATGCTGCTGGTCAAGGAGTTCTCTGAAGGGCACTTGGATCTTGAGTGCATTAATAGTTCAATCGTAACCCTGATGCCCAAGAAAATTAGTCCTGAAACTATAAATGGCTATAGGCCAATTTCCCTCACCAACACCTGCTTGAAATTTCTAACTAAGCTCTTGGCCAACCATTTACAGAAAATTATTTTGTCTTGCATCCATAACAATCAATATGGGTTTATAAAGTCTAGAACCATTCAAGATTGTTTGGGATGGTGTTTTGTATATATCCACCAATGCCAAGCTTTTAAGAGACCACTTATGTGTCTAGAGCTGGATTTCACAAAGGCCTTTGTGTAGTGCCCTAGATGCGATTCTATCCCAATCACATGATGAATTCATGATTGGGGCACAATCGCATTTCGAGCGCATAGCACGGTGGATATAATTACAACATACCATGTACTGAATATATGATAATACAAGATAAAGGCTTACACTCGCCACAAGCGACAACATGAACACAACAGTACATCAATACATAGCAATCATCATACAGAAGAGCAGGATCCAACTACGAATGAAATCAAGCGAAAAAGAAGACGACACCCACCCTGCTAATCCCAGGCTCCCAACCCGGAAACCTATCCCTTGATCGAAGAAGAAGAAGAAGCAGAAGAACTCCAAACAAGCAAGCAAGCATCGCTCTCACGTCAAAGCATCGCCTTACCTATACCTGCAACTATTGTTGTACTAATCTGTGAGCCACGAGGACTCAGCAATCCCATTACCATGGGTATCAAGACTAGAAAGCTAATCGTATGGAATGGGTAAGTGGTGAGGTTGCAACAGCACTAAACATTGTATGGTGGCTAACTTACGAGTACAAGAGTAAGATGATAAACTACGCAAGCGGTCGCAAACTAGTAATGATCAAGAAGTGATCCTGGACTACTTACATTCAAGCATAACCCAACCGAGTACTCTTCTCGACATTACTCGAAAAGAGACGATCCTGGTTTCGCATGCGGTTGGTGTATTTTAATTCGGATATGGTGTCAAGTTCTCCACAACCAGATATTAAAAAATCCCATCTGCAACATAACCGCAGGCACGGCTTTCGAAAGATTAAACCCTGCAAGGGTGTTCCAACTTAGCCCATGACAAGCTCTCATGATCAACGGAGGAAAATCCTCCTCCCGGAACAACCCGATCAAGCTCGGAATCCCGGTTCACAAGACATTTCCACAATGGTAAAACAAGTCCAACAAGACATCCCGACATGCCGACACCCTGATAGTAGCCGCGTGCGCGATTGGATTGCCCAAACTTCCGATAGGCCAAATCTAGAGTTGCCCCTGGCGGTCACCGGCGGTTGATAGGTTTGGACCAACACTCATGAGGAGCACTGGCCCAGGTTGTTAATTAAGTCCTCGGGGTCCAGAATGTCCCTAAGAAAGTTTTAGTTGTTATTAGGCAAATGGTAAAACCAATGTTGGGCCTTGCTGGAAGAGTTTTATTCAAAGCAAACTGTCAAGGGGGGCCCATAAACCCCGACCATGTTAGGAACGCAAAATCAAGGACCATAACACCGGTATGACGAAAACTAGGGCGGCAAGAGTGGGACAAAGCACGGGGCAAAAGGTCGAGCCTTCCACCCTTTACCAAGTATATAGATGCATTAATTAAATAAGAGATATTGTGAGATCCCATGATATCCATGTCCCAACATGGAACAACCTGCACTGCACCTCCAACTAGCAACGCCGTAAGAGGGGCTAAGCAAGCGGTAACATATCCAAACAACGGTTTGCTACGATGGTGGAAAAGATTAGAGGCTATCGTGGCAATTTGGGAGGCTTGAAAAACAAGTGGTGGGTTGCGCGACATAGTGATGGCATCAAGACAACTAGCATATCAAAGATAGTAGTGATATCCAAGGTAACGGTCATCTTGCCAGAAATCTCGCTAGGAAGAAGAACGAGTCCATGAAGCAGACGAACGGGCATAGTCGAACGAATCCTCACAATCGCAATGTTACCGGGAACTATCGGGAATAAACACAACCGTAAATAAGTAAACAACATGGTAAACCAACAAACATAATCATGGCATGATGCATGTACGGTTTAATGAGTCATGACATGTCAAAGTGCAACAAACAATACTACAAATTAAGTGGAGCTCAATATGCAACGAGTTGAATATTGACGAAACACCACATTTGACTTATTTAGTTCGCTCTCATTTAGGTACACATCAATATTAAATGTTGGTTAACATGGCAAGTGGTGAAGCATAAGTAAACTAACTATTTAGGCAAGTTTAAATGAGGCTGGAAGCACAAACAACAATTCCGCAAAATCCCCATATGCATATTTTGAATTTTCTACTGTTCTACCCTAAACCATATTTTAGAGTCGTTAAACATGCAAAGTAATGCCACCATGTTAATCTATGCATTTTGCTACCCCATTTATATATAAAGTTTATTTAAAACGGAGCTGCGGTTATTTAGTTATGAAATAAACCATTTTAGCATGTCATTTAAGTAAATTAAATTAAAACAGCAAGTTAAACATTTTTAACATAGACGAGAGTTGCATATTATGAAACTAGATGAAATTCTACGCATTTTACATGTCTAAATCATTTTAATCCGATGCATGGTTGATTAATTATTATATGCATGAACATGAGGGTGCAATCTGTAAAACAGGTGTTCCTTGATAATTAGCAAATTCGCAGACATGGAAGAAAACGAGCACTGGATTGAATCTGGTGCACTGCTGGGCTGAACAAAGAGGAGGGCTCTAGGGAGCTCACCCATGGGCCTAGCCTAGCGTCGGTGAGGAGGCCAAGCGGGGTGGATCTGGTGGAGGAAATGGCTGAGCTGGGCGGTCAACGCGAAACAGAGGAGGCCGGGACTTGGCAAGCGAAGCGCGCGGTGGATGGCATTGCAGGAAGCAGCAGCAGGCAAGGCGGCTCCATGGACTTGGCGGGGCGACGGGTCAACGCAGGGTCGAGCGGCGCTCGATGCAGAGACGATGCAGCGCCTATGGAAGGCGCGAGGTTCAGAGCGACAATAGGCGGTGGAATGAAGAAGGACCTCAGACCCGGTTAGACCCAGCGGCGGACGGAGTTTTTGAAGCTCCTGGTGACGAGGTTCAGCAGAAGGGCAGTAGCCATGGTAGGGACTTGAAGCAAGGATCCCAGCGGCAACGTTCAATGGCAACAGCGAGGAGCACTTGGAATGGGCGGACGCGGGCGTTGGGGACTCGGATCTGGTGGCGTCGTGCTAAACGGAGGTTGGAGGAGGCGATGGCGAGCTCGGCGGCAGCGACGCTTCTTGTTCTCCCTGAGAGAGAAACGAAGGGAGAGAAGAAGAGTTACGAAAGATCGAGACGAAGCAGGGAGAAAAGAGACAAGGCACAGAGGCAGTTCGTGGAGGTCAATGAGGCACAGAGCTCCGACAGCGAGTACGCGAGGCACTTGTCCTACTCCAGGACGATCTCAACAGAGGGATGCGAGGCCCATGCGAGGTGCAGAGCTGGCTACTACCGTGGGAAGCTAGGAAGGGTCCTGGCTGTCGGATCCGGATCCGGCGGCTCAGATGGACGGGTGGATGGCTGGAATTTGGATCGGGGAGGAGGAGGCTGGTTGGGCGGCGCTAAAAACGAGGGGGAGCAGTGCATCTGGAGAGCTGGGAGGATCGCGTGGTGGACTTTGGACAGGGGTGGCGGCGGCGCACTGAAACACATGGAATTGGTCTAGAGTTTGACAGAAATAGAAGGGGGAGGTCGTCCATTTACAGGCAGGGATCTAGGTTTGGGGGTATTTGGATCCTCCGATCGTAATCGGGTGGTCGAGAATAAACAGGCTAGGGAAGTCCAAATAAGTAACCAAAAATCTTTTGGGGATGTTCAGAGATGATCTGAACCATCGGTACCGACTGAGCGGTTCGGGTTCAGGGAAGTTCTCGGACGCGCATGAGGGGTGGCAATGCAGAGAGTTCAGTGGATTGACAAGAGGGAATCAAAAACCAGGTTGGTCCCGGAATGGACAATGAAGACATGAGGAGAAGCGGGAACCATGACCAGATGCCAATTTTATGAAAACATGCGGATGCAATGCGGATGATGCGATGATGAATGCAACAAACAAAAAAATAAAATACACGACAATAATGAAAAACATGGAAGGCTACTGGAGCGTCGGTGTCGGGTCGTCACAACACTCCCCCACTTACAAGAGATCTCATCCCGAGATCTAAGGATGGCACCGGAGAGAAGCGGAAGAGCAAGAGGTAAAACAAAGTTGCTTCTTTGACAAACGAGTGAAACCACAAACGTGGAGAGGTTGAACAACTTGAAAAAACTGACGCGATGGAGATGAAAGAAATTGAAACACTCTATTAGACAAGAGGAACAAGTGATACAACAAGAACCAAGAGCTCAAGGAACAATATAGACTTTGAACCCACTCTGGTCGAAGAGAAGCAAGGAAAGAAGAATTCGGCAGCACTCCGACTGAAAAGAGGGGCAAGACTTGATAAGATAAAATGAACTTGGATAGAGGACACAACACTCCTGTTGAATGGAAAAGCAAGGAAAAGAACATGATCTTGAGAAAACGAGATGATTGATCGAAGAGAGCAACATTACAATGCCTCCGGAATGAATGAATAGAAGTTAGATCATCGGAATAAGAGAACAGAGAAGGAAATGACAACATCTACCACAATTGAGTTTGGAAAGCACCATTGCAAGAAGGTTAAAACAGAGTTGTTGGAAAACCAACAATGGAAAGATGTGATTCAGGTGGGCTTATATAAACATCTCAAAACTTGAGGTGAATTTCTGCCACCAACGGAAACAGTTAATTGGTAGAGAGGAACGAAGAGATGCCAAACTCCACTTCAAAAGATAAGGAGAATAAATTGTACATCAAAATGGAAGATGAAATATGCTTGAACTCCTCAAAACAAAACATGTGTTGAACACGGTGTTTGTTTCAAAGTATAGCTTGGAGTATCTTAACTCCAAGAAAAATCTTGAAGAATAATTGAAGAATGAAAGGAATCCTGGACGAACCACCATGTTGAGCCTTTCTGAGAACTCCAGTAAGAAAAGAATGATAGAAAGAAATAGAAGTTGAAAGAACAAGGTGAGCCTTGCAATGATTTAGATGGAGCTTCACAACGAAATAATTGGGAGAGCTTGCAAATCCGAAAGAAAAGATGAAGCACTTGAAACCGAGAATGTGATATGATGAACAACTCCGGAAATAAAGATGAGTCACCTCGAGGAAACAAGAATAAGATTTACTGTATGTTTATCCTTCACCAACTTAAATTGATGACAAGCAACGGATTTGGCATACTACTTATTCTCGTTGATAAGGATTAAGGAGAGGTATAGCGCAAACTCAATGGGCCACCGGTAGGGTTTGGAAAGAATGAATGAAATGATATGATAATAAAGCAAGAGCAATGTCAAACGAACCGGTAAGAATTAAAAGAATGAACACAGAAAAGGGAATGCATCACCGAAAAGAATTAGAAGTCGAACAAAGATGCTTGAGACAATTTGGATACAAGAGCACGAAGAGATCATGAGCTGACTAAACAACACTTGAGTGAAGCACCGGAAAAATTGGATATGAATTAAGAAATAACAATTTAGGAGAATTGGTGAACAAGAGCTGAACATTGAGAACGATTAAATACATGGAAATGATGACCTCCAGAGGACTAAAAAACGAAAACAACTCCTGAAATGCCTTGGATGGGTATGAAAAACATTCTTGATGATCGGAACAATTTGAGAGGATGGTATCAAGCTTGAACTATAAATCTTCAAGAGAACAGGCAAGGATTTAAGGGGAACTCTTCTTCGGTCTTCAAAATCTGAGAATGACGATGAGAAACACCACCATGAATTGTCTAGATGCTCCGGGAGAATGAAAAGCAGAGAGGTTGAGCCAATGATGAAAATAATTTGAAAGTGGTCTCAGAGAGGGCAATTGACTCATGAAAATTCATTCTTACGTCAAACTTTCAAAAGAAATTTTTAGAATGACTCCGGGAAAAGAATTAGAAGAGTCAGGTAAGATCCTGGGTAAAGACCTGTGGGTTGGGGCCCACTCAAGAGAAAACACCATTGTAAATTATTAATCAAAAGAGAGATTGCACCAGTTGAGTTAAATGGCTCGAGTGAGATAACAACCTTGAAATAGCTTGAACGGATTAGGCATGGAAATGCGAATCTTCTGATATATCTTCAACACTCCAAAGAAGAGATAGAGAGAATTGAATAAGCAACAGATGATTGGAAGAAATTCCAACATGGAAAAACATGTGAAACAAAATGAAGAGATGTGATCAACACCGGAGCTTGAGTTTAGTCCACCGGGGAAGAAAGAGAACGAAGAATGATGGACTTGAAACTCCTGACCATCTTCATGATAATCATCGGATAAGAACATTGAAGGAAAGAATGAGGAAACTTCACATCCATAAGATGGATACTTGATTAAGAAATCTGAGTCCTTGAAGAAAAAGGGTGGGAGGGCGGGAAAAACAAAGGCAACTTGGGACGGATGAAACGGGCACTAGTTGGAAAAGAATTGACATGACAATCTCGATGATCAAGAAGGATTAGCACTACCATAGACATATGAGAACACCACTTAGGAAAGGTATGGAATCAACACTTGACAATGAAGCAACTCGAATATGACAACTCAAAACAAAACAAAGGATTGGCTTGGGAAATAAGCCGGAAACAAACTTATGATAGAGATTTCGCCCAAAGTGTTTGCGATGAGGCCCCACGGGCACGACGTATAGCGGACATCATGAGTGACAAACGAGACATCTCCAAATCAGCATAGCCAAGGATTCTTTAAGACGCCTCGTGACCACTGTAAATCAACCGTGAAAAACGAACCACTAGACATTGGACCCCAATCTCAAATCATACATCTATGGAAAAGAAATTTTGGATAACTACTTGAATTCCCACCTATGAACTCCCGAAACTTTTTGGTTATGCAATCTGGTGTTGGCGATACAGGGAGGCACAAATATCTCACACAACTAACAAATCCTACACTCCAACTGTATCCATCCATCAACACATAACCAAGAAAACCTCAGAAATCGTGTACGTTAGACCTTCGAAAACATCTGATATACTAGATGTGGCAATACATCTGATCGCTGTCCCCAGTACTGGGTGTCATCAAACTACTCTCACCACAAAGAATATAGAAGTGTTTTCAATGTCGGCGACCTCTGGTATTCCGAAACTAAAACGATAAGCACTGTGACAAAAACACCTTGGAGCTCAACTCCCCGGGACACTATCACATCCCCTAGATGACAGGAGGCACCAAGACAGAATCCCCGTCACAACGATATTAGACCGATTCCAAAATACCCGTGTGATCCTAAAAACAATTGAGTGAAAAAGGATAGAAGGGTGGAGAAAACACCTCGCCAGGAGTCCACAACAGAGCGACAAAGGGGATGGGGAGTAAAAAGAATTCCTATTCTCTGATATAGCTAGACTCAAAATAGTTAGCTTCTAGACTCGACAACGGCAGTGGTTTGATCAATCAAGGGGCTCCTAAGGTTGGTAAAGCTATGATACCAACTTGTAGCACCCAAGATGTGATTCTATCCCTATCACGTGATGAATTAACGATTGCGGCACAATCGCATTTCGAGCGCATAGCAAGGTGGATATCATTACAACATACCATGTATTGGATAGATGAGAATAGAAGAGAAAGGCTTACACTCTCCACAAGCTACAACATCAATACAACAATGCATCAATACATAGCAATCATCATATAGAAGAGCAGGATCCAACTACGGATGAAATCAAACAAAAAAGAAGAACGGCATCCACCCTACTAATTCCAGGCTCCCAACCCGGAAACCTATCCCTTGATCGAAGAAGAAGAAGCAGAAGAACTCCAAACAAGCAAGCAAGCACCGCTCTCGTGTCAAAGCATCATTTTACATGTACCTACAACTATTGTTGTAGTAATCTATGAGCCACAAGGACTCAACAATCCCATTACCATGGGTGTCAAGACTAGCAAAGCTAATGGGTATGGAATGGGTAAGTGGTGAGGTTTGCAGCAGCACTAAGCATTGTATGGTGGCTAACTTACAAGTACAAGAGTAAGATGAGAAACTACGCAAGCGGTCACAAACTAGTAATGATCAAGAAGTGATCCTGACTACTTACATTCAAGCATAACCCAACCGTGTTCTCTTCTTGATCTTACTCGAAAAGAGACGATCATGGTTATGCACGCGTTGGTGTATTTTAATTCGGATCTGGTGTCAAGTTCTCTACAACCAGATATTAAAAACTCCCATCTGCCACATAACCGCGGGCACGGCTTTCGCAAGATTAAACTCTGCAGGGTGTCCCAACTTATCCCACGTCAAGCTCTCACGATCAACGGAGGAAAATCCTCCTCCCAGAAGAACCCGATCAAGCTCGGAATCCCGGTTCACAAGACATTTTGACAATGGTAAAACAAGTCTAACAAGACCTCCCGACGTGCCAACACCCTGATAGTAGCCGCGCGTATCTCATCTCAGGCCACAAACGGATTGTCCAAACCTCCGATAGGCCAAATCCAGAGTTGCCCCTAGCAATCACCGGCAGTTGATAGGTTTGGACCAACACCCATGAGGAGCACTGGCCTGGGTTGTTAATTAAGTCCTCGAGGTCTGAAAAGTCCCTATGAAAATTGTAGTTGTTATTAGGCAAATGGTAAAGCCAATGTTGGGCCTTGCTGGAAAAGTTTTATTCAAAGCGAACTGTCAAGGGGGCCCATAATCCCCCAGCGTGTTAGGAATGCAAAATCAAGGACCATCACATCGGTATGTCGGAAACTAGGCCGGCAAGAGTGGAACAAAACACCAGGCAAAAGGCCGAGCCTTGCACCCTTTACCAATTATATATATGCATTAATTAAATAAGAGATATTGTGATATACCATGATATCCATGTCCCAACATGGAACAACCTACACTGCACCTGCAACTAGCAACGTTATAGGAGGGGCTAAGGAAGCGGTAACATAGCCAAACAAATGGTTCGCTAGGATGGTGGAAAAGACTAGAGGCTATCATGGCAATTTGGGAGGCTTGAGAAACAAGTGGTGGGTAGCGCGACATAGCGATAGTATCGAGACAACTAGCATAGCAAAGATAGTAGTGAGATCCAAGGTAATGGTTATCTTGCCTGAAATCCCACTGGGAAGAAGACTAAGTCCATGAAGTAGACGGATGGGCATAGTCGAACGAATCCTCACGATCGCAACATTACCGGGAACTATCGGGAAGAAGCACAACCGCAAAGAAGAAAACAACATGACAAACCAACAAGCATAATCATGACATGATGCACAATCAAGTATGATGCATGTCCGATTTAGTTAGTCATGGCATGTCAAAGTGCAACAAACAATACTACAAATTAAGTGGAGCTCAATATGCAACAAGTTGCATATAGACGAAACATCACATTCGAGTTATTTAGTTCGCTCTCGTTTAGGTACACATCAATATTAAATGTTGGTTAACATGGCAAGGGGTCAAGCATAAGTAAACTAACTATTTAGGCAAGTTTAAATGAGGCAGGAAGCACAAACAACAATTTTGGAAAATCCCCATACGCATATTTTGAATTTTCTACTGTTGTACCATAAACCATATTTTAGAGTTGTTAAACATGCAAAGTAATGCCACCATGTTAATCTATGCATTTTTCTACCCCATTATATATAAAGTTTATTTAAAACAGAGCTACGGTTATTTAGTTATGTAATAAACCATTTTAGCATGTCATTTAAGCAAATTAAATGCAAACAGCAAGTTAAACATTTTTAACATGGATGGGAGTTGCATATTATGAAACTAGATGGAATTCTAAGCATTTCACATGTTTAAATAATTTTAATTCGATGCATAGTTGATTAATTATTATATGCATGAACATGAGGGTGCAATCTGTAAAACAGGTGTTCTTGGATAATTAGCAAATTCACAGACAAGGAAAAAACATGCACTGGGCTGAATCCGGTGCACTGCTGGGCTGAACAAAGAGGAGGGTTCTGGGGAGCTCACCCATGGGCCTAGCCCATCGTCGGTGAGGAGGCCCAGCGGGGCGGATCTAGTGGAGGAAGTGGCCGAGCTAGATGGTCAACGCGAAACAGAGGAGGTCGGGACTTGGCGAGCGAAGCACGCGGCAGCTGGCGTTGTGGGAAGCAGCAACAGGCAAGGCGGCTCCATGGACTTGGTGGGGCGGCGGGTCAACGTGGGGTCGAGAGGCGCTCGATGCAGAGACGATGCAGCGGTTGTGGCAGGCGTGAGGTTCAGAGCGGCAACTGGCAGTGGATGGACGAAGGACCTCGGACCCAACGGTAGCCAGCGTTTTTGAAGCTCCTGGCGACGAGGTTTGGCAGAAGGGCAGCAGACATGGCAGGGACTTGAAGAGGGGCTCCTGGCGGCGACGTTCAACGACAACAGCGGGGAGCACATGGAATGGGCGGACCCGGGTGTTGGGGACCCGGATCTGGTTGCGCCGCACCAAATGGAGGCTGGAGGAGGCGATGGAGAGCTCGACGGCAACGATGCGTCTTGTGCTCCCTGAGAGAGGAACAAAGGGAGAGAAGGAGAGTTATGGGAGATCAAGATGAAGCAGGGAGAAAAGAGACAAGGCACGGAGGCAATTCCTGGAGGTCGATGAGGCGTGGAGCTCCGGTGGCGGGCACGCGAGGCGCTCGTCCTGCTCCGTGACGATCTCGGTAGAGGGATGCGAGGCCCATGCGAGGTGCAGAGCTGGCTGCGGTCGTGGGAAGCTGGGAAGGGTCCTCTCTATCGGATCCGGATCTGGCGGCTCAGATGGACGGGTGGATGGCTGGATTTTGGATCCGGGAGGAGGAGGCTGGTTGGGCGGCGCTGAAAACGAGGGGGGAGCGGTGCATCTGGAGAGCTGGGAGGATCGCAAGGTGGACTTTGGACAGGTGTGGCAGCGGCGCACTGAAACACAGGGAATTGGTCTAGGGTTTGACAGAAATGGAAGGGGGAGTTCGTCCATTTATAGGCAGGGATCTAGGTTTGGGGGTATTTGGACCCTCCGATCGTAATCGGGTGGTCGAGAATAAATAGGCTAGGGAAGATCAAATAAGAAACCGAAAATCTTTTGGTGATCTTCGGATATGATCCGAACCCATCGGTAATGACTGAGCCGTTCGGGTTCGGGGAAGTTTTCGGACACGCACGAGGGGTGGTTGTGCACAGAGGTTTGGTGGATTGACAAGAGGGAATCAAAAACCAGGTTGGTCCCAGAACGGACAACGAAGACAACGAGGAGAAGCGGGAACCACGACCAGCTGCAAGTTTTACGAAAACATGCGGATGCAATGCGGATGATGCGATGATGAATGCAACAAACAAACAAATAAAACACACGACAACAATGAAAAACATGGAAGGCTTCTGGAGCATCGGTCTCGGGTCGTCACACTTTGTCACTATTGAAAAGGGTGCTATCAGAATTATGAGATATAAAGGTTTTAATGAGAAGTGGATTTCTTGTGTCCAAAATATCTTATCCTCTGGATCATCCTCTGTGTTACTAAATGGTGTGCCTGGGTAACACTTCAAGTGTAAGAGAGGTGTCAGACAGGGTGATCCAATGTCTCCCTTGTTATTTGTTTTAGCTGCTGATTCGCTTCAGTCTGTGGTCAATGACATGTGTGCTAAGGGGATCATAACACTCCCAATACCCACACATTGCCAGGATTACCCTATAGTTCAGTATGCAGATGACACCATGATTGTTTTGCCTGCTTTGAACCACCAGGTTCTTGCTCTAAAACACATGTTGGATGTTTATGCTGCCTCCACTTGTTTGTCTGTCAACTTTGCAAAATCCTTGATGATACCTATGAATATCTCAAATGAGGAAGCCAACAGACAAGCTAGTGTTTTGGGTTGTAAGTTGGGATCCATGCCCTTTACATACCTAGGTCTGCCTATGGGCACTACAAGGCCCTCTATCCAAGATCTAATGCCTCTAGTGCACAGAATTGATAGGAGGCTTTCTGTCACTTTATGCTTTCTCAACCAAGGTAGTAGGTTGCAACTGCTTCATTCTGTCCTCACATCAATTCCTATATATTTCCTTTGCACACTAGGCATTCCGACTGGCATTTTAAAGCAGATAGAGCGCATCCAGAGGCAATGTCTTTGGAGGTGTAATTCTGATACACCCAGACAGCCTCTTGCTGCTTGGAATATAGTTTGTATGCAAAAGAACAAGGGTGGACTTGGTGTTATCAACGTGAGAGTGCAAAATGAGGCTCTTCTCATGATATTTCTGCATAAGTTCTATAATCACCATGACACACCTTGGGTTAGTCTGATCTGGGATTCATACTACTATGAATCAGTGCATCATGCAACTGCTTTGTGTGGTTCTTTCTGGTGGCGTGATGTCTTTAAGCTCTCTCACAAATATTGTCAGCTGGCTGAACCCACCCTTGGAAATGGAAGATCCATTTAGTTTTGGACTGACAATTGGGTCTCTGAGTTAAATGATTCCTCCATCAGTCAGAGTTTTCCTCGTTTATTCTCTTATGTGGTTGATGGCCAGCTTTATGTTGCCCAGGTCTTGTCACAGGATGTTATTGAAGGACTGCATTTACCCTTGTCAACCCAGGCCTTTCGGGAATTACACTCCCTGCAGCAAATTTGAGAAGGTTATGAGCTAACTGAGATCAATGATCAACGGATTTGGCCTTTCAACAAAGGGTGCTTTAGAACTAAATCATATGATAAACAAGTACATGAGAATGTTCTGGTAGACTCAATATTTTAGTGGATATGGAAATGCTCATATACATTAAAGATAAAGATGTTTGGATGGTTGTTGTTGAGAGATAGATTAAACACAAGGGATATGCTTCAACATAGGCATTGTCATGTTGAGGATCACACATTTGTTTTATGTCCTCACCTGATTCATGAAGATGTTGGGCACCTGTTCTTTTCCTGCAACTTCAACCAAAGGGTTTGGAATTACTTGCAGATTGCTTGGGAGCCACAACCTGGGATGACCACATATCAGATGACTCTACATTCTAGGAGGGATTTTGGCGAGCCTTTTTCACTCAGGTAGTGTTCACTACAGCTTGGAATATATGGATCATCAGGAATGGAAAAGTTTTCAGGAATGAAAGGCCATTGTTCAGACTTTCGAGGCACAACTTTATTCATGATATGACTCTGTTAACCCATAGGATCAAATGTAAATTTAAGGATAGTTATGTGAACTGGTCATCTAATTTACCCTAGTTAGTTTCTTAGACTAACTTTCTTTCGTGTAAATATTTCTATGTAAGTATTTCTCTCATTCGTTAGCTTGTAAAGGACTTTGTTATCTTTTGAATTAATAAAGATAACTATGAGGCTTTTTGCCTTGCAGTACATAGTCACAAAAATCATGAAGATTGTGTTAGTTTTGTGTCCCCTCTTTCTTCTTACCCTACGTCTTAAATCTCGGGACGGGATTCTTGTTTAGTGGGGGTGAGTTGTCACAGCCCTAGAATATTTGTTTGTAAATAATTATATTAGTTGCATTTGAGAGCATCATGCAACATGTCTAAATTCTGAAACTTGAATCGAGGTATATTTTGAAGCCTCAGAAATTTAATGAAGGGCAAAGAACCCCAAAATTGGCATTCAATGTTTCCAAAATGCCTTTCAAATAGTTCTGATAATTTTGGAAAGATCTATAGATCAAACCAAAATTTAGAAACATTTTCAAGGAATTATTTTGGGACTTTGAATTTAAATCTTATTATATTTGAATTGAGTTTATATTGATATTAAATAAAATATAAACTCAAAATTCCTGAAATTTGTGTGTTAGCTTGGAAGGGTCCATAACTATCACATATTAAAATTGCAGATGATTTTGAATTCATTTGGTGGTTCAAATAAATTCAAAATCGTGGAAATAAATGAATAAAAGAAAACAAACAGAAAATAAAAGACAGAGAGATAGAGAGAGAGAGAGGGAGTGCTCACCCGGCGGCCCAGATACGCGGCCCAGTCCACCTTGGGCAGCCTCGTCCTCTACCTTTTCCAGAAGGTAGAGGAGAAGCTAGACACGGCGCGCGCGCACGGAGGCCACGCCGCACCTGCCTGCCTGCCTCCCCCACCACGTCGATGTCGTGGTTAGCATCCCTATTGCCGTCCGGATCGATCCCACCCCTCGTCCACTCTACCCCTTGCCTCCCTCGCCCGTTCCTCCCCATGGCCAAGCCGGCCATGAGCACACCGGCCGTAGTGGTCAAATTCGTGGGCTCTCGACCACCCCATCCTCGCCCTGTCCTCCATTACAATCATGGTGAGCCCCCGTTTGAAACTCCCATGTCCCTGTCATTGATTTATTCCGCTAGCACCGACGCCATGACGACCGGAGATCGTCATCTACCTTTGTCGTTGTTTCGCTGTTGTACCCCTCCTCAGACCAAGCTAAGCTTGTGCTAGACATTAGGAAGCTCTGTAGATGTCATTGCGCCGCTCAGCTCCCTCACCCACAAGCTCTAGCCCTCCCACTCGCAACCACCGAGCTCTGGTCACTGCTTTCGCCATCGTTGCCGCCTGCTCTGGCCACCCGCACGCTTACCTCCGCCACCACTAGATGCGCACGAGCGAGGCCCACCTCCTGGTGGCTGCATCTTCTCAAGCTGACGCTTGTAGCACCATTACGAGCAACTCCGAAGAGTCTCCGCCATGTTTTTTATCGCCAGTGTTCATCACTGACGTGTCGTAGTTAGCTTAGGCACTAAGTACCAATTAGATTCGCGCTAAGACACTTACTACGGGCCCTGCTAGATTAATTAGTTGAGAAAAGTTTTAGTTAGAATAACTAACATGCTGTTAACTAGATGGGTCAGGGACTAGTGGGCCCCACTGGTCAGGTTTCACTCTGGCTGACCATGTTGACTTGCTGATGCAGTGATGAAACAATGCTGACATCATATTGATTTTTTTGTATTTTATAAATCAAAAATGATTTTGGAATTCCAGAAAATGTTTAAAACATCAAAAAATCATAGAAAATAATCTATAAATCAGATGAAAATAATTTATATATGAAAAATGATCACACAAGTATGAAGAATCTGTTTATACCATGTTCATGCATGTTTGGGTAAGTTAACATCACCAACTAGGACAATTCATTATTGTGGAATATATGGTAATTAGTTTTGGGGTTGGAATTTGCTATATGCATGAATTCCACTTCAATTAATATGACTAACTATTGCATTAGGTGAATTCAGTACCTTAGCATGTCATGATTATACATCATGCATGTGGTATTGCATTGATTGTGTTCCTTCTTGTTTGTCGGTGTTTGTCCCCTCTTGATAGCAGACGATTCCGACGTTGTGATGTTGACACCGATGAAGAGCAGTACTATCTTCATAAGTGCCAGGAAAGCAAACCCCCCTTGATCACTCCGATACAATCCCACTCTCTCGCTCCTGCTCTCTTTTTGCATTAGAACAACAATGATTCAACTGTTACATGTGGCAGTAGTTGAACTCATTCCTCTGCATGACATGTATTTGCCGCAGTAAATAGTTAAAACCCACTAGCATGAGTAGGAATTGCTTGAGACATGACGTCACTACTCATCCATGCTTGCTTGTTATGCCTGCTATTGCTTAGAGTTGTGTTAGGTCTGATTCATCCGGGAATAGATTGAAATGGTGTGATCATGTTCTGATGTTGAGAGCTAAGGGTGTGAACATGATTTGGTAAAGGTAGCGATGAGAGGCCATGTAGGAGTACATGGTGGTTGTCTCATTGAGACTGCCCTTAAGAACTGAGTTCTGTGTATGTTATCCAAGAATAGTACCACACATTGGGCCCGAAACCCATGGACCCTCTCTCTTATTAACTGCCTCGACTCTGTCTCGGTGTTACAACTAGTTTCTGGTGTTTGTAGGTCATGCTAGTAGTCTACCAAGTGGCACCCAATACAAGTGGTCTTGGGAGAGGCTAGGCACCATGGCTCGGTGTACCAAGTGTAGAACCACCTGTCGAGGTGGACTTGGGAACCCTGCACACATCATTTGGGGCCATGATGGAAACTTCGGCCGGACTTCCCTTGTGGGTTCAACCTCAGATAGGTGATAAACCTTGAGTAGTGTCTTGTGTGATTAGTCGGGTTGTGGCCGGCACCCTCGCCAGGCTTCCGCTTGAAGGTTGTCGAGATACATGACGCGTATATGCTGGTAAGTGCTAAGACCGTGTGTGAAGAAGTACACCCCTGCAGGTTAATATGATCTATTCGAATAGACGCGTCCTTGGATATGGACTACTTTGAGACTTATATGGTTCATAGATAACTTGAAGTGGATACTCTAAAATGCGCAAGATAAGCGTGAGTGCTATGGATGGCCTTCTCGTAGGGAGATGGGAGCGGATCCATAGTGGTGTATTGATATGGTGAATATGTGGACTCGTGTGCGCTTTCTCACCTCAAAGAAATTACTGATAGTCATAGTACAGGATAGCCACTAAGTCAAAGCTGGCTTGTTGCATTTAAACTCCACCACCCCCTTTATTGGTACTGATGCATATGTAGTTAGTTCTGATATAAGTCTTGCTGAGTACATTTGTACTCACGTTTGCTTAATTTATGTTTTTGTAGAGGAGACTTCGGTCTCACTTGTAGTTCCACGTCGGCTTTGACCGGTAGCTTGGGAATCCCAGACAGAGGTCTTGTTCCTATGGAGGGTCTTGTAGATAGACATGGGTTTTAGCCTTCTTTCTTTTCAATTGTCTATACTCGGAAATATTTATGCTCCCGCGTGTTGCTTGTATGACTTTGTATGTAGGGTCATGAGACCCATATCTGTAATATCATGTTATGTATGGCTCTCCGGAGCCTCTTAAAAAATACTTGAGTCGTAGAGTTATGTTGTTATGCCATGTTGTACCAACACATACTTGCATGTTGTGCGTATGTATGATGTGTATTGCTATGTGTTGGGCCGCGAAAGAATCCACCTCAAATTCGTGTGAACATTGGGACAAATCAGACTAATTAGGGGTTTTCCCTACATCTGAAGGGCTCGTGGAAGAAGAGATGGAATGACAACGATGCAACCTTGTCATGTAATTGTTGTACGTACATTTGAGGTCTATAGGAAAAGAAGTCTTAGCAAGGTAAAGTGATGGAGGCGCAATTTTGTAGGGTGAAACCCTAAGAGTGATCTTTTCACACTTGAAGGGGGGAAAAGGGATGAACACCGAGAAAACAAAGAGGAATTCACTCCAAAAAACCCAATTACACATCCAGTAGAATAGCAAACACATATATTCACAAGCATACAAGAACAATCCAAGGAAACAAGCACAGAGATAAGGTTCTTCCCACTCCTAAGGAGCTGAGGTCTTGTGATGAGGACAGAAATACCATTATTACACCCATGGCCCATGTTGAAGGAAATATGCCCTAGAGGCAATAATAAAGTTATTATTTATTTCCTTATTTCATGATAAATGTTTATTATTCATGCTAGAATTGTATTAACCGGAAACATAATACACGTGTGAATACATGGACAAAAATAGTGTCACTAGTATGCCTCTACTTGACTAGCTCATTGATCAAATATGGTTAATTTTCCAAGGCATAGACATGAGTTGTTATTTGATCAACAGGATCACATCATTAGGAGAATGATGTGATTTACTTAACCCATTTCATTAGCTTAGCACTTGATCGTTTAAGTTTACTGCTATTGCTTTCTTCATGACTTATATATATGTTCCTATGACCATGAGATTATGCAACTCCCGAATACCGGCGGAACACTTTGTGTGCTACCAAACGTCACAATGTAACTGAGTGATTATAAAGGTCCTCTACAGGTGTCTCCGATGGTGTTCGTGGAGTTGGCATAGATCAAGAATAGGATTTGTCACTTCGGTTGTCGGAGAGGTATCTCTGGGCCCTCTCGGTAATGCACATCACTATAAGCCTTGCAAGCAATGTGACTAATGAGTTAGTTGCGGGATGTTGTATTACGGAATGAGTAAAGAGACTTGCCGGTAACGAGATTGATCTAGGTACTGGGATACCGACGATCGAATCTCGGGCAAGTAACATACCGATGACAAAGGGAACAACGTATATTGTTATGCGGTTTGACCGATAAAGATCTTCGTAGGATATGTAGGAACCAATATGAGCATCCAGGTTCCGCTATTGGTTATTGACCGGAGATATGTCTCGGTCATGTCTACATAGTTCTCGAACCCATAGGGTCCGCACGCTTAAAGTTTTGTGACGATCATTATTATGAGTTTATATGTATTGATGTACCGAAGGTAGTTCGGAGTCCCGTATATGCTCACGGACATGAAGAGGAGTCTCGAAATGGTTGAGACATAAGGATAGATATATTGGAAGCCTACGTTTGGACATCGGAAGAGTTTCGGGTGAAATCGGGATTTTATCGAAGTGCCGGAGGGGTTACCGGAACCCCCCGAGGGTTAATGGGCCTTATTGGGCCCTAGTGGAGAGAAAGAGGGGCTGGCTAGGGCAGGTCGCGTGCCCCCTCCCCCTCTGGTCCAAATTGGACTAGGAGAGGGGGCGATGCCCCCCTTTCCTTCTCCTTCTCCCCCTTCCTTTCCCCCTCCAAGTAGGAGTAGGAAAGAGGGGAATCCCACTCCTACTAGGAGGAGGATTCCTCCTCGTGGCGCACACTCTAGGGCCGGCCGACCACCCCCTTGCTCCTTTATATAAGGGGGCATGGGGCACCTCTAGACACACAAGTTGATCATTGATCTCTCCCAGCCGTGTGTGGTGCCCCCCTCCACCATAATCCACCTTGGTCATACTGTAGCAGTGCTTAGGAGAAGCCCTGCAACGATAGCTTCATCAACATCGTCACCACGCCGTCGTGCTGACGAAAATCTTCCCCGAGCTCTACTGGATCGTGAGTTCGCGGGATGTCACTGAGCTGAACGTGTGCTAAACGCGGAGGTGACATACGTTCATTACTGAGGATCGGTCGATCGTAAAGACGTATGACTACATCAACCGCGTTTTCGTAACGCTTCCGCTTAACGGTCTACGAGGGTACATGGGTGACACTCTCCCCTCTTCGTTGCTATGCATCACCATGATCTTGCGTGTGCATAGGAATTTTTTTGAAATTACTACGTTCCCCAACAGTCGTATCTGAGCCAGGTTATTACGTAGATGTTATATGCACGAGTAGAACATGAGTGAGTTGTGGGCGATACAAGTCATACTGCTTACCAGCATGTCATACTTTGGTTCGGTGGTATTGTTGGATGAAGTGGCCCGGACCGACATTACACGTACGCTTATGCGAGACTGTTTCTACCGACGTGCTTTGCACACAGGTGGCTGGCGGGTGTCAGTTTCTGCAAATTTAGTTGAATCGAGTGTGGCTACGCCCGGTCCTTGAGAAGGTTAAAATAGCATTAACTTGACCAACTCTCGTTTTGGTTTTGATGCGTAGGTAAGAACGGTTCTTGCTCAGCCCGTAGCAGCCACGTAAAACTTGCAACAACAAAGTAGAGGACGGCTAAATTGTTTTTGCAGGGAATGTTGTGATGTGATATGGTCAAGACATGATGCTATATTTATTGTATGAGATGATCATGTTTTGTAACAGAGTTATCGGCAACTAGTAGGAGCCATATGGTTGTCGCTTTATTGTATGCAATGCAATTGCCCTGTAATTGCTTTACTTTATCACTAAGCGGTAGCGGTAGTCATAGAAGCAATAGTTGGCGAGGCGACAATGATGCTACAATGGAGATCAAGGTGTCGCAACGGTGACGATGGTGATCATGACGGTGCTTTGGAGATGGAGATCAAAGGCACAAGATGATGATGGCCATATCATATCACTTATATTGATTGCATGTGATGTTTATTCTTTATGAATCTTATTCAGCTTTGTTTGACGGTAGCATTATAAGATGATCTCTCACTAAATTTCAAGGTAAAAATGTTCTCCCTGAGTATGCACCGTTGCCAAAGTTCGTTGTGCCGAGACACCACGTGATGATCGGGTGTGATAAGCTCAACGTTCATCTACAACAGGTGTAAGACAGTTTTACACATGCATAATACTCAGGTTATACTTGACGAGCCTAGCATATGCAGATATGGCTTCGGAACACTGAGACCGAAAGGTCGAGCGTGAATCATATAGAAGATATGATCAACATAGTGATGTTAACCACTGAAAACTACTCCATTTCACGTGATGATCGGTTATAGTTTAGTTGATATGGATCACATGATCACTTAGATGATTAGAGGGATGTCTATCTAAGTGGGAGTTCTTAAGTAATATGATTAATTGAACTTAAAATTATCATGAACTTAGTACATGATAGTATTTTTCTTGTCTATGTTATTGTAGATAGATGGCCCGTGTTGTTGTTCCGTTGAATTTTAATGCGTTCCTTGAGAAAGCAAAGTTGAAAGATGATGGTAGCAATTACAAAGACTAGGTCCGTAACTTGAGGATTATCCTCATTGCTGCACAAAAGAATTACGTCCTGGAAGCACCGCTGGGTGCCAAACCTGCTACAGGAGCAATGCCAGATGTTGTGAACGTCTGGTAGAGCAAAGCTGATGACTACTCAATAGTTTAGTGTGCCATGCTTTACGGCTTAGTACCGGGACTTCAACGTCATTTTGAACGTCATGGAGCATATGAGATGTTCCAGGAGTTGAAATTAATATTTCAAGCAAATGCCCGGATTGAGAGATATGAAGTCTCCAATAAGTTCTACAGCTGCAAGCTGGAGGAGAATAGTTCTGTCAGTGAACATATACTCAGAATGTCTGGGTACCATAATCACTTGACTCAGCTGGGAGTTAATCTTCTGGTTGCTAGTGTCATTGACAGAGTTCTTCAATCACTGCCACCAAGCTACAAGAGCTTCGTGATGAACTATAATATGCAAGGGATGGATAAGACGATTCCCGAGCTCTTCGCAATGCTAAAGGCTGCGGAGGTAGAAATCAAGAAGTAGCATCAAGTGTTGATGGTCAACAAGACCACCAGTTTCAGGAAAAAGGGTAAAGGGAAGAAGAAAGGGAACTTCAAGAAGAACGGCAAACAAGTTGCTACTCAAGAGAAGAAACCCAAGTCTGGACCTAAGCCTGAGACTGAGTGCTTCTACTTCAAAGGGACTGGTCACTAGAAGCGGAAATGCCCCAAGTATTTGGCGGATAAGAAGGATGGCAAGGTGAACAAAGGTATATGTGATATACATGTTATTGATGTGTACCTTACTAGAGCTCGCAGTAGCACCTGGGTATTTGATACTGGTCCTATTGCTAATATTTGCAAGTCGAAATAGGGACTATGGATAAAGCGAACACTGGCTAAGGACGAGGTGATGATGCGCGTGGGAAATGGTTCCAAAGTCAATGTAATCGCCGTCGGCACGCTACCTCTACATCTACCTTCGGGATTAGTTTTAGACCTGAATAATTGTTATTTGGTGCCAGCGTTAAGCATGAACATTATATTTGGATCTTGTTTGATGGGAGACGGTTATTCATTTAAATCTGAGAATAATGGTTGTTCTATTTATATGAGTAATATCTTTTATGGTCATGCACCCTTGAAGAGTGGTCTATTTGTGTTGAATCTCGATAGTAGTGATACACATATTCATAATGTTGAAGCCAAAAGATGCAGAGCTAATAATGGTAGTGCAACTTATTTGTGGCACTGCCGTTTGGGTCATATTGGTGTAAAGAGCATGAAGAAACTCCATACTAATGGACTTCTGGAATCACTTGATTATGAATCACTTGGTACTTGCGAACCATGCCTCATGGGCAAGATGACTAAAACACCGTTCTCCGGAATAATAGAGCGAGCAACAGATTTGTTGGACATCATACATACTGATGTATGTGGTCCAATGAATGTTGAGGCTCATGGCGGGTATCGTTATTTTCTCACCTTCACAGATGATTTGAGCAGATATGGGTATATCTACTTGATGAAACATAAGTCTGAAACATTTGAAAAGTTCAAAGAATTTTAGAGTGAAGTGGAAAATCATCGTAACAAGAAAATAAAGTTTCTATGATCTGATCGTGGAGGAGAATATTTGAGTTACGAGTTTGGTTTACATTTGAAACAATGTGGAATAGTTTCGCAACTCACGCCACCCGAAACACCACAGCATAATGGTGTGTCCGAACGTTGTAATCGTACTTTACTAGATATGGTTCGACCTATGATGTCTCTTACTAATTTACCGCTATCGTTTTGGGGTTATGCTTTAGAGACAACTGCATTCACATTAAATAGGGCACCATCGAAATCCGTTGAGACAACGCCTTATGAATTGTGGTTTGGCAAGAAACCAAAGTTGTCGTTTCTTAAAGTTTGGGGCTACGATGCTTATGTGAAAAAGCTTCAACCTGATAAGCTCGAACCCAAATCGGAGAAATGTGTCTTCATAGGATACCCAAAATAAACTATTGGGTACACCTTCTATCACAGATCCGAAGGCAAGACATTCGTTGCTAAGAATGGATCCTTTCTAGAGAAGGAGTTTCTCTCGAAAGAAGTGAGTGGGAGGAAAGTAGAACTTGATGGGGTAACTGTACCTTCTCCCTTATTGGAAAGTAGTTCATCACAGAAACCGATTCCTGTGACACCTACACCAATTAGTGAGGAAGCTAATGGTGATGATCATGAAACTTCAGATCAAGTTACTACCGAACCTCGTAGGTCAACCAAAGAAAGATCCGCACCGGAGTGGTACGATAATCCTGTTCTGGAGGTCATGTTACTTGACCATGACAAACCTATGAACTATGAGGAAGCGATGATGATCCCAGATTCCGCAAAATGGCTTGAGGCCATGAAATCTGAGATGGGATCCATGTATGAGAACAAAGTGTGGACTTTGGTTGACTTGCCCAATGATCGGTAAGCCATCAAGAATAAATTGATCTTCAAGAAGAGGACTGACGCTGACGGTAACGTTACTATCTACAAAGCTTGACTTGTTGCGAAAGGGTTTCGACAAGTTCAAGGAGTTGACTACGATGAGACCTTCTCACCTGTAGCGATGCTCAAGTCCTTCCGAATCATGTTAGCAATTGCCGCATTTTATGATTATGAAATTTGGCAAATGGATGTAAAGACTGCATTCCTGAATGGTTTTCTGGAAGAAGAGTTGTATATGATGCAACCTGAAGTCTTTATCGATCCAAAGGGTACTAACAAAGTGTGCAAGCTCCAGCGGTCCATTTATGGACTGGTGCAAGCCTCTCAGAGTTGGAATAAACGTTTTGATAGTGTGATCAAAGCATATGGTTTTATACAGACTTTTGGAGAAGCCTGTATTTACAAGAAAGTGAGTGGGAGCTCTGTAGCATTTCTAATATAATATGTGGATGACATATTATTGATTGGAAATGATATAGAATTTCTGGATAGCATAAAAGGATACTTGAATAAGAGTTTTTCAATGAAAGACCTCGGTGAAGCTGCTTATATATTGGGCACAAAGACCTATAGAGATAGATCAAGACGCTTAATTGTACTTTCACAAAGCACATACCTTGATAAAGTTTTGAAGAAGTTAAAAATGGATCAAGCTAAAAAAAGGGTTCTTGCCTGTGTTACAAGGTGTGAAATTGAGAAAGACTCAATGCCCGACCATTGCAGAAGATAGAGAGAAAATGAAAAGTTTTCCCCATGCTTCAGCCATAGGCTCTATCATGTATGCAATGCTATGTACCAGACCTGATGTGTGCCTTGATACGTCCATTTTGCATCATGCTTTTATATCGATATTTATTGCATTATGGACTGTTATTTCACTTTATGACACAATACTTATGGCTATTCTCTCTTATTTTACAAGGTTTACATAAGGAGGGAGAATGCCGACAGCTAGAATTCTGGGCTGCAAAAAGAGCAAATATTAGAGACCTATTCTGCGCAACTCCAAAAGTCCTGAAACTCCATGGAACATCTTAAAACAAATAAAGAAAAATCCTCGCCAAAGATGAAGGCCAAGGGGCCCATACCCTGCTCACGAGGGTGGGGGCGCCCCCTACCTTGTGGGCCCCCTAGTGGCTCTCCGACGTCCATCTTCTCCTATATGAAGCCTTTCGATCAGAAAAAAGAGGAAGGAACTTTTCGGGACGAGACTCCGCCGCCACGAGCCGGAACCTTGGTGGATCCAATCTACAGCTCCGGCAGAGCTGTTCTGCCGGGGATACTTCCCTCCGGGAGGGGGAAATCATCACCATCGTCATCACCAACGCTCCTCTCATCGGGAGAGGGAAATCTCCATCAACATCTTCACCAGCACCATCTCATCTCCAAACCCTAATTCATCTCCTGTATCCAATTCATGTCTCAAAGTCCGGGATTGGTGCTAGTAGGTTGCTAGTAGTGTTGATTACTCCTTGTAGTTGATGCTAGTTGGTTTATTTGGTGGAAGATGATATGTTCAGATCCTATATGCATATTATTACCCCTTTGATTATGAACATGAATATGCTTTGTGATTAATTACGTTCGTTCCTGAGGACAAGGGAGAAGTCTTGCTATGAGTAGTCATGTGATTTGGTATTCGTTTAATATTTTGATAAGATGTATGTTGTCTATCCTCTAGTGGTGTTATGTGAACGTCTACTACATAACACTTCACCATTATTTGGGCCTAGACGAAGGCATTGGGAAGTATTAAGTAGATGATGGGTTGCTAGAGTGACAGAAGCTTAAACCCTAGTTTATGGGTTGCTTCGTAATGGGCTGATTTGGATCCCCATGTTTCATGCTATGGTTAGGTTTACCTTAATACTTTTGTTGTAGTTGCGGATGCTTGCAATAGAGGTTAATCATAAGTGGGATGCTTGTTCAAGTAAGAACAGCACCCAAGCACCGGTCCACCCACATATCAAATTATCAAAGTATCGAACGCGAATCATATGAACATTATGAAAACTAGCTTGACGATATTCCCATGTGTCCTCGGGAGCGCTTTTCCTATTATAAGAGTTTGTTCCAGCTTGTCCTTTGCTACAGAAGTATTGGGCCACCTTGCTGCACTTTATTTACTTTGTTACTTGTTGCTCATTATAATTTATCCCGTCGCAAAACTATCTGTTACCACTTATTTCAGTACTTGCAGAGAATACCTTGCTGAAAACCGCTTATCATTTCCTTCTGCTCCTCGTTGGGTTCGACACTCTTACTTATCGAAAGGACTACGATAGATCCCCTATACTTGTGGGTCATCAAGACTCTTTGCTGGCGCCGTTGCCGGGGAGTGTAGCGCCTTTGGTAGGTGGAATTTGGTAAGGAAAAATTTATATAGTGTGCTGAAATTTACTGTCAATTGCTACTATGGAAAGTAATTCTCTGAGGGGCTTGTTTGGGGTATCTTCACCCCGTCCAGTAGAGCAAAGAGTTTCTCCTCTACCTACCAAACCTATGGAAAATGACACTCCTTTTGAATTTCCTTCGGGTATGACGGAAAAACTGCTAGCTAACCCTTTTACAGGAGATGGAACAAAGCATCCCGATGAGCACTTAATATATGTGGATGAAGTTTGTGGATTATTTAAGCTTGCAGGTATACCCGATGATGTTGCTAAGAAGAAGGTTTTCCCTTTATCTTTGAAGGGAGACGCATTTATATGGTATAGGCTATGTGATGATATGAGATCATGGGACTATAAAAGATTGAAGTTGGAATTTCATCAAAAGTATTACCATATGCATCTTGTTCATCGTGATCGCAATTATATATATAATTTCTAGCCTCGCGAAGGAGAAAGCATCGCTCAAGCTTGGGGGAGGTTTAAATCAATGTTATATTCATGCCCCAATCATGAGCTCTCGAGAGAAATGATCATTCAAAATTTTTATGCTCGGCTTTCTGAAAACAATCGCACCATGCTCGATACTTCTTCTGCTGGCTCTTTTATGATGAAGACTATTGAATTCAAATGGAATTTATTGGGTAGAATTAAACGCAACTCTGAAGATTGGGACCTCGATGAAGGTAAGGAGTCGGGTATGACACCTAAGTTTGATTGTGTTAAATCTTTTATGGACACCGATATTTTCCGTAAGTTTAGCACTAAATATGGACTTAACTCTGAGATAGTAGCTTCTGTTTGTGAATCCTTTGCTACTTATGTTGATCTCCCTAAGGAGAAGTGGTTTAAATATCATCCTCCCATAGAAGTAAAAGTAGCTGCACCTATTAAAGTTGAATAAAAGACTGTCACTTATAATGATCCTATTGTTCCTACTTCTTATATTGAGAAACCACCTTTCCCTGTTAGAATAAAGGATCATGCTAAAGCTTCAACTGCTGTTCGTAAAAGCAATATTAGAACTTATACACCTCCTGAGCAAGTTAAAGTAGAACCTAATATTGCTATTGTTAAAGATCTCTTGTCTGATAATATTGATGGGCATGTTATTCAGTTCGAAGGTGAAATTGCTAGAATTGCTAAACCCTGTGATAAAGATAAACATAGACCTGTGCTAGGCGTGCCTGTTATTTCTGTTAAAATAGGAGATCATTGTTATCATGGCTTATGTGATATGGGTGCTAGTGCTAGTGTAATACCTATTGACTTATACGAAGAAATTAAGAATGAAATTGCACCTGCTGAGTTAGAAGGTATTGATGTCACAATTAAACTTGCCAATAGAGATACTATTTCACCAATTGGGATTGTTAGAGATGTTGAAGTCTTGTGTGGGAAAACTAAATATCGTGCTAATTTCTTGTTCTTGGTTCCCCACAAGATAGCTTGTGTCCCATTATATTTGGTAGACCCTTCTTAAATACTGTCAATGCTACCATAGACTGCACAAAGAATGTTGTTACTATTGGATTGGATGATATGTTTCATGAGTTTAATTTCTCTAAATTTAGTAAACAACATCGTGAGGAAGAATTACCTAGTAAGGATGAAATTATTGGTCTTGCTTCTATTGCCGTACCTCCTAGTGATCCTTTAGAACATTATCTGCTAGACCATGAAAATGATATGTTCATGAGTGAAAGAAGGGAAATAGATGAAGTATTCTTTAAACAGGAACCTATTCTGCATCACAATTTGCCTGTTGAAATTTTAGGGGATCCTCCTCCACCCAAGGGTGATCCCGTGTTTGAGCTTAAACCTTTGCCTAATAATCTTAAATATGCTTATCTTGATGAAAAGAAGATATATCCTGTTATTATTAGTGTTAACCTTTCAGAGCATGAAGAAGAAAGATTATTGAAAACTCTGAAGAAGCACCGTGCTGCTATTGGATATACTCTTGATGATCTTAAGGGCATTAGTCCCACTCTATGTCAACATAAAATAAATATGGAAGCAGATGCCAAACCATTTCGCGATCCTCAACGACGTCTGAATCCTAAAATGAAAGAAGTGGTAAGAAAAGAAATACTAAAGCTTCTGGAGGCAGGTATAATCTATCCCGTTGCTGATAGTGAGTGGGTAATTCCTGTCCATTGTGTCCCTAAGAAAGGAGGTATTACTGTTGTTCCTAATGATAAAGATGAACTGATTCCACAAAGAATTATCACAGGTTATAGGATGGTAATTGATTTCTGCAAATTAAATAAAGCTACTAAGAAAGATCATTACCCCTTACCTTTTATTGATCAAATGCTAGAAAGATTATGCAAACATACACACTATTGCTTTCTAGATGGTTATTCTGGTTTCTCTCAAATACATGTATCGGTTAGAGATCAATCAAAGACTACTTTTACATGCCCTTTTGGTACTTTTTCTTATAGACGTATGCATTTTGGTTTATGTAATGCACCTGCTACCTTTCAAAGATGCATGATGGCTATATTCTCTGACTATTGTGAAAAGATTTGTGAGGTTTTCATGGACGACTTTTCCGTCTATGGTTCCTCTTTTGATGATTGCTTGAGTAATCTTGACCGAGTTTTGCAGAGATGTGAAGAAACTAATCTTGTATTGAATTGGGAAAAGCGACACTTTATGGTTAATGAAGGTATTGTCTTGGGGCACAAAGTTTTAGAAACAGGTATTGAAGTTGATAAAGCCAAGGTTGATGCTATTGAAAAGATGCCATGTTGCAAGGACATCAAAGGTATAAGAAGTTTCCTTGGTCACGCCAGATTTTATAGGAGGTTCATTAAGGACTTCTCAAAAATTTCTCAGCCTCTGACTAATTTATTGCAAAAAGATATACCATTTGTCTTTGATGATGATTGTGTAGAAGCATTTGAAATACTTAAGAAAGCATTAGTCTCTGCACCTGTTGTTTAGCCACCTGATTGAAATTTACCCTTTGAAATTATGTGTGATGCTAGTGATTATGCTGTAGGTGTTGTTCTAGGGTAAAGAGTTGATAAGAAATTAAATTTTCATTATGCTAGTAAGACTCTAGACAATGCTCAAAGAAATTATGCTACTACTGAAAAAGAGCTTTTAGCGGTTGTATTTGCTTGTGATAAGTTCATATCTTATATTGTTGATTCTAAAGTAACTATTCAAACTGATCATGCTGCTATTAAATATCTTATGGAAAAGAAAGATGCTAAACCTAGACTTATTAGATGGGTTCACTTGCTACAAGAATTTGATTTGCATATTGTTGATAGAAAGGGAGCTGAGAACCCCGTTGCAGACAACTTGTCTAGGTTAGAGAATATTCTTGATGACCCACTACCTATTAATGATAGCTTTCCTGATGAACAATTAAATGTTATAAGCACTTCTCGTAGTACTCCATGGTATGCTGAATATGCTAATTATATTGTTACTAAATTTATACCACCTAGCTTCACATACCAGCAAAAGAAAAAGTTTTTCTATGACTTGAGACATTACTTTTGGGATGACCCACATCTTTATAAAGAAGGAGTAGATGGTGTTATTAGACATTGTGTACCTGAGCATGAACAGGAACAAATCCTACGCAAGTGTCATTCCGAGGCTTATGGAGGACACCACGCTGGAGATAGAAATGCCCATAAGGTATTGCAATCTGGTTTTTATTGGCCTACTCTCTTCAAGGATGCCCGTAAGTTTGTCTTGTCTTGTGATGAATGTCAAAGAATTGGTAATATCAGTAGACGTCAAGAAATGCCTATGAATTATTCTCTTGTTATTGAACCGTTTGATGTTTGGGGCTTTTATTATATGGGACCTTTTCCTGCCTCTAATGGATACACACATATTCTAGTTGCTATTGATTACATTACTAAGTGGGTAGAAGCTATTCCAACTAGAAGTGCTGATCATAACACTTCTATTGATTACATTACTAAGTGGGTAGAAGCTATTCCAACTAGAGGTTTGGAGTCCCTAGATATTTAATGACTGATGGTGGTTCACACTTTATTCATGGTGCTTTCCGTAAAATGCTTGCTAAATATGATGTTAATCATAGAATTGCATCTCCTTATCACCCTCAGTCTAGTGGTCAGGTAGAGTTGAGCAATAGAGAGCTCAAATTAATTTTGCAGAAGACAGTTAATAGGTCTAGAAAGAATTGGTCCAAGAAACTTGATGATGCATTATGGGCTTATAGAACTGCATACAAAAATCCTATGCGTATGTCTCCGTATAAAATGGTTTATGGAAAAGCATGTCACTTACCTCTCGAACTAGAACATAAGGCATATTGGGCTATTAAAGAGCTCAACTATGATTTTAAACTTGCCGGTGAGAAAAGGTTATTTCATATTAGCTCACTTGATGAATGGAGAACCCAAGCTTATGAAAATGCCAAGTTGTTTAAAGAAAAAGTTAAAAGATGGCATGACAAAAGGATAAAAAAGCGTGAGTTTAATGTAGGTGATTATGTATTGCTATAAAACTCTCATTTAAGATTTTTTGCAGGAAAACTTATCCCTAAATGGGAAGGCCCCTATGTTATCGAAGAGGTCTACCGTTCCGGTGCCATAAAGATCAACAACATTGAAGGCACAAATCCGAAGGTGGTAAACGGTCAAAGAATTAAACATTATATCTCAGGTAATCCCATAACTGTTGAAACCAATATTATTGAAACCGTAACCCCGGAGGAATACATAAGGGACACTTTCCAGAACGTTTCAGACTCCGAAAAGGAATAGGTATGTGGCACGGTAAGTAAACCGACTCCAAAACAATTTTTAAGCTAATATTTCTTCATTTTGGTTAGAAAAATAGAAAAATAAGTAGCAGTCCGGGAAGGACACGAGGGCCCCACGAGGGTGGTGGGCGCGCCCTACCCCTCTGGGCGCGCCGCCTACCTAGTGAGCACCTCGTGTGCCTTCCGGACTCCGTTTTCTTGCACGATACGTATTTTGGTTAGTAAAAGTTCACTATATATTCTCCCAAAGGTTTTGACTCCCGTATCCCGCAATTATTCTTTATTCTTGTTTCGAGTTGTTTTTCTAACAGATCTAGATTATCATGACGTCCCCAAGTGCTTCCAAGGACAAGTTCTTCAAGAGGGTCATCAACCCTTACCTCGCGGAGGTGCTGCGACACCCTCAAACCATTGAGATGCGTGATGGGTTGTTGCACATCCGTGATGTTGAGGGACCAAATGGAACCGGAAGTGTGGAGATGAGGCTCGAAGCAATGGAGCAACAAGTTTTCAAGTGCCAGGGGATGGTGGAGCATGGAATCAACGCTAGCCACACGATGCTCGCGGAGTTCACTAACAACTACAAGTCAGATGCCAAGAACACCGAGGAGGCCATCTTCAAGCTATATGAGAAGATCGAGCACCTCCAAGCCCAAATCTAGTATGAATATAGATTCAGAAGAATGAGTTTGGCTGCAGATTCAAGGATTCCGGAGACTCGATCATCCTCCTATGATGGTGAACCTATGCCTTGGAACATGGATGACAAGCCCACGTCATCAACAACACCTCCACCTTCTTCACCAACCAAGGAGATATAATCACATGGGTATGGGCACTCCCCTTGGCAACTGCCAAGCTTGGGGGAGGTGCCCCGGTATCATATCACAATCACAACTCCTATCTTTACTGTTTTTCTTAGTTCGATCCTATTAGTAGTATCTTGATCTAGTAGAATAAATTTTATGGTATGATCTAGTTTTGAGTTTTGCTTTTATGATCTCTCTTTGTAGTCGAGACCGTGAGCTATATATAATAAAGATTAGTGTTGAGTCAAGGGCTTGATTATTTTGCCATGATCTTGGGTGAATAAAAGAAAAGGGAAAAGAATAAAAAGAAACAAAGAGTTCATATTGATCTTATTGAGAGTAATGACTTCACATAGAAAGAGTATGATGACTAAAAGTTGTTGGGAGTTGGCAGACATAGCTTTGGTCATTGTTGAAATTAATAGAAAGTAATAAGGAAAGAGAGGTTTCACATATAGATATATTATCATTGACATCTTTTATGATTGAGAGCACTCATTAAAATATGACATGCTAAAGAGTTGATGTTGGACAAGGAAGACAACGTAATGAGTTATGCCTTTCTTATATCTGAGATTAAGTATGTTGTCATGGATCCTCTAACTTGTTGAGCTTGCCTTTTCCCCTCATGCTAGCCAAATTCTCAGCACCAAGTAGAAATACTACTTGTGCTTCCAAATACCCTTAAACCAGTTTTGCCATGAGAGTCCACCATATCTACCTATGGATTGAGTAAGATCCTTCAAGTAAGTTGTCATTGGTGCAAAGCAATAAAAATTGCTCTAAATATGTATGATTGATTGGTGTAGGAGAAATAAGCTTTATACGATCTTGTGATGTGGAAGTAATAAAAGCGACAGACTGCATAATAAAGGTTCATATCACAAGGGGCAATATAAAGTGACGTTCTTTTGCATTGAGATTTTATGCAACCAACCATAAAAGCGCATGGCAACCTCTGCTTCCCTCTACGAAGGGCCTATCCTTTATTATTTATCTTCTACCTTATGCAAGAGTCATGGTGATCTTCACCTTTTATTTTTCATTTTATCCTTTGGCAAGCTAAGCATGTTGGAAAGAACATGATATATATATATATATATATATATATATATATATATATATATATATATATATATATATATATATATATATATATATATATATATATATATCTAATTGGATGTAGGGGAGCATGAACCATTATTGTTGACATTGCCCTTGAGGTAAAAGGTTGTGGGGCAAAACTATAAGCCCCTATCTTTCTCCGTGTCCGATTAAAACTCCGTAACCACAAGTATTGCGTGAGTGTTAGCAATTATGGAGGAATAAATGATAGTTGAGTATGTGGACTTGCTTTTTAGCTCTAACATAGACTCTTTCTGATGTTATGATAAATTACAATTGCTTCAATGACTGAGATTATAGTTTGTCGGACCCCAATAAGGTTTATGATTTATACTTGCATTGTGAATAGATCATCACTTTAATATAAGTAATCATATGACAAAATCTATATATGTTGTTGTTATGAGAATAATCATGATGCCTTCATGTCCGTATTTTATTTTTATCGACACCTCTACCTCTAAACATGAGGACATATTTATTGTTATCGGCTTTTCGCTTGAGGACAAGCGAGGTCTAAGCTTGGGGGAGTTGATACGTCCATTTTGCATCATGCTTTTATATCGATATTTATTGCATTATGGACTATTATTTCACTTTATGTCACAATACTTATGGCTATTCTCTCTTGTTTTACAAGGTTTACATAAGGAGGGAGAATGCCGGCAGCTGGAATTCTGGGCTGGAAAAGGAGCAAATATTAGAGACCTATTCTGTGCAACTCCAAAAGTCCTAAAACTCCACGGAACATCTTAGAACAAATAAAGAAAAATCATCGCCAAAGATGAAGGCCAGGGGGCCCACACCCTGCTCACGAGGGTGGGGGGCGCCCCCTAGGGCGCGCCCCCGACCTTGTGGGCCCCCTGGTGGCTCTCCGACGTCCATCTTCTCCTATATGAAGTCTTTCGATGAGAAAAAAGAGGAAGGAACTTTTCGGGACGAGACTCCGCCGCCACGAGGCGGAACCTTGGCGGATCCAATCTAGAGCTCCGGCAGAGCTGTTCTGCCGGGGATACTTCCCTCCGGGAGGGGGAAATCATCACCATCGTCATCACCAACGCTCCTCTCATCGGGAGAGGGCAATCTCCATCAACATCTTCACCAGCACCATCTCATCTTCAAACCCTAGTTCATATCTTGTATTCAGTTCTTGTCTCAAAGCCCGGATTGGTGCTAGTAGGTTGCTAGTAGTGTTGATTACTCCTTGTAGTTGATGCTAGTTGGTTTATTTGGTGGAAGATTGTAACGCCCTCGATGCGTCTATATCTCCTACGTGTCGAAGCACGACTTAGAGGCATAACCGCATTGAAAGCAATGTCGCAAGTGAGGTAATCTTCACACAACCCATGTAATACATAAGGAAAAGGGATACATAGTTGGCTTACAATCGCCACTTGACACAATTACATGAATAAAGCATTACATCAACCAGATGCAATCAAGGTCCGGCTACGGAACCAAAATAAAAGAAGAACCCCAAAAGCGACACGGTCCCCGATCGACCCCAACTGGGCTCCACTATTAACCAACTAGAACGAAACAACACAAAGGACAAGATCTTCATCGAGCTCCTCCTGAGCTTGGTTGCGTCATCTGCACGGACTCATCGGCACCTGCAAGCTGGTTTTGGAAGTATTTGTGAGTCACGGGGACTCAGCAATCTCGCACCCTCGCGATCAACACTATTTAAGCTTATGGGTAAGGTAAAAGGTATGAGATGGAGCTGCAGCAAGCAACTAGCATATATGGTGGCTAACATACGCAAATGAGAGCGAGAAGAGAAGGAAAAGCACGATCGATAAAAGTATGATCAAGAAGTGATCCTAGAACAACCTACGTCAAGCATAACTCCAACACCGTGTTCACTTCCCGGACTCCGCCGGAAAGAGACCGTCACGGTTACACACGCAGTTGACTCATTTTAATTAAGTTAAGGTTCAAGTTATCTACAACCGGAAGTTAACAAATTCCCATCTGCCCATAACCGCGGGCACGGCTTTCGAAAGTTCAATCCCTGCAGGGGTGTCCCAACTTAGCCCATCACAAGCTCTCACGGTCAACGAAGGAATAGACCTCCTCCCGAGACATTCCGATCAGACTCGGTATCCCGGTACAACAAGACATTTTGACAGGGTAAAACTAAACCAGCAACACCGCCCGAATGTGTTGACAAATCCCGATAGGAGCTGCACATATCTCTTTCTCAGGGAACACTCAGATGAGACATCCTACGAGTAAAACCAAACCTCAAGTTGCCCCGAGGTGGCCCCGCAGTCTGCTCGGTCGGACCAACACTCAGAGGAGCACTGGCCCGGGGGGGTTAGAATAAAGATGACCCTCGGGCTCGCGAAAACCCAAGGGAAGGTGGTAGGTTGTTAGTGAAAATGGTAAAACCAAGGTTGGGCATTGCTGGAGGAGCTTTACTTAAGGCGAACTGTCAAGGGGTTCCCATTATAGCCCAACCGCGTAAGGGACGCAAAATCCGGGAACATAACACCGATATGACAGAAACTAGGGCGGCAAGAGTGGAACAAAACACCAGGCATAAGGCCGAGCCTTCCACCCTTTACCAAGTATATAGATGCATTAATTAAATAAGATATATAGTGATATCCCAACAAGTAAATAAATGTTCCAACAAGGAACGGCCTTCAATCTTCACCTGCAACTAGCAACGCGATAAGAGGGGCTGAGCAAAGCGGTAACATAGCCAAACAACGGTTTGCTAGGACAAGGTGGGTTAGAGGCTTGGTTCAACAATATAGGAGGCATGATAAGCAAGTGGTAGGTATCGCAACATAGGCATAGCAAAAGAGCAAGCAACTGAGCAAGCAAAGATAGAAGTGATTTCGAGGGTATGGTCATCTTGCCTGAGATCCCGCAAGGAAGAAGAACGAGTCCATGAAGAAGACAAACGGACGTAGTCGAACGGGTCCTCACAAACACGACGTTATCGGAACCAACCCGAAGAAGCAACACCGGAAAGAAGCAAACAACATAGTAAACAACCACCACATGAACATGGGATGATGCACAACCAAGTATGATGCATGTCCGGTTTAATGAGGCATGGCATGGCAAAGTGCACAAACAATCCTACAAGTTAAGTGGAGCACAATATGCAACGGAGTTGCATATTGAGGAAAACACCACATGACTTATTTAGTTCTCTCTCGTTTAGGTACCCAACAAGATTAAATGTTGTTAGCATGGCAAGAGGGTGAAGCAAAGTAAAACTACCTATCTAGTCAAGTTTAAATGAGGCCGGAAGCAACGAACAACAATTCCGGAAACTCCTCATATGCATATATTAGGTTTGGTACTGTTCTGCCCTAAACACAATTTTAGAGTTGTTAAACATGCAAAATGAAGCCACCATGTTAAACTAGGCATTTTTCTACCCCAATTACATATAAAGTTTATTAAAATCCGAGCTACGGTTATATAGTTATGAATTAAATCATTTTACCATGGCATAGGAACAAATTTAATCAAACAGCATTTTAAACATTTTAAACATGGGTGAAAGTGGCAAATTATTAAACTAGACAAAATTCTGAGCAAGTTTCATATATAAATCATTTTAATCCGATGCACGGTTGTGGAGTTATTAAATGCATGAAGTCCAAGGGTTTCTCTGCAAAACAGACATTCTCTGGATAAATACTAAAATCGCAACAGAGGAAAAACACGCATCGGGCCGAATCTGGTGCATGTTGGGCCAACGGAGAGGAGGGGCTGGGCGGCTGCTCACATTGGCCAACAGGCCAGCTGGGGATGCGGTGGCACACGCGGCAGGGCAAGGCGCGGCTGGGCCCTGGCGCTCGTCCACGCTGGCGGGGTCGAACGAGGAGGTGGAGGGGGCGTAGTCAACGGAGAAGCGGGACTTGGCACTGGGTCGTCCTCCTCGCGCAAGGGCGAAATAGAGGAGGCGAGCAGGGCGGCGGTGGCTGGGAGCAGAGCTCCGGCGAGCGGGGCGAAGGGGCAGCGAGGTCCTGGGCGTCCGGATCTGGCCGAGAACGGGCTTGGACGAGGCAGCGGCAAGCTCCGGCACGGGTTCTCTGACGGAAAAAGAAAACGAGACAGAGATGTGAGGGGGAGAAGAGAGAAGCGGGAAAGGAAGGAACGGGCGGCACGGGGCTCATCTGCAGGTGGTTCTCGTCGGCGGAGGGAGCTCCGGTGGCACTGCAGAACTTGTGGGCGAACGGGGCGAGGCAGAGGAGATCCCCTGGTGTCTCCGGCGACCCGGGGTCGAAGCGAGCAAAGGGAAAGGAGCTCCTGGCGTGGGGATCTGAGGACGGGCATGTTGCGGGATGAGAGGCTGCAGGCGCGGGGCCTCTGCTCGCCGGAGGCAGCGTGAAGCAGAGGACGACGGGCGGCGGCTTGGTGGCGTTGGCGCTCCTGCGGGCGTTCATGGCGACGGGCAGAGGAGCTCGGGCTCCTACAGGATTTGGGCGGCGGCGGTGGTGGTTGGACAGGAAGGAAAAGCGAGGAGAAGGTGGAGGCTGTAGTTGGACGGCGGCGCAAAACCAGGAAGGTGGTCGGAGGCGGGAGAGGATCTGGATCGGGTGCGGGCTGATGGTTGGTGCAGGGGGGGAATGAGAGGATCCCAAGGTAGGGAATGAGTGCGGCGGCGGCGGCTGGGAGGATCCCTAGGAATTAGGGATTTGGTCTAGGTTAGGCTAATATATATAGCAAGCGGGGTGACTTAGGGGTATATCGTCCCTCTGATAGCAATCGAACGATCGCGAATAAAATATCTAGGAAGTCCAAATAAGAAAACAGAGACGTTTTGCAGATGTTTGGGGATGATCCGGACACAACGGTGACGACTGCTTGGGTCGGATCCGGGACAACTTTCGGACGCACGCGAGGGGGGCTGCGGGCTGACGAGAGAGGTTAGGTTGGACCTGGCGGTAGGTAGTGAGCTGTGTAGACGCTCTCGAGCTAAGAGAAGAGAAGAGAGGGAGGCCCGGCGACTGTTTCCGGAGACCGAAAACGTCCGACGTTAGACCGGCTACTATTGCCGCTATATTTAACGGTTGGACTATCAAAGAACTCCGAATGCGATGAAACTTGACAGGCGGTCTGTCTACACTAAAATAAGACCACACGCCCACTTTCAACCCATTCCGAGAACATTTTCCGGCCACTTATAAAATACTATTTCGGACATATCGCGGGCGCGTGCAAGTGTGTCTGGGCTCAGAACAGACAACGGAAGGAACGGGGAGATCCGGACAGATGCAAGTTTTGAAAACATGATGATGCAATGCACATGATGACATGATAAGATGCAACACGCAAGCAAATGACATGGCAACGACGGCGAATAACTGAACGACAACTGGCACATCGGTCTCGGGGCGTCACAAAGATCATATGTTCAGATCCTATATGCTATTATTACCCCTCTGATTATGAACATGAATATGCTTTGCGAGTAATTACGTTCGTTCCTGAGGACAAGGGAGAAGTCTTGCTATGAGTAGTCATGTGAATTTGGTATTCGTTTGATATTTTGATAAGATGTATGTTGTCTATCCTCTAGTGGTGTTATGTGAACGTCGACTACATAACACTTCACCATTATTTGGGCCTAGAGGAAGGCATTGGGAAGTAATAAGTAGATGATGGGTTGCTAGAGTGACAGAAGCTTAAACCCTAGTTTATGCGTTGCTTCGTAAGGGGCTGATTTGGATCCACATGTTTCATGCTATGGTTAGGTTTACCTTAATACTTTTGTTGTAGTTGTGGATGCTTGCAATAGAGGTTAATCATAAGTGGGATGCTTGTTCAAGTAAGAACAGCACCCAAGCACCGGTCCACCCACATATCAAATTATCAAAGTATCGAACGCGAATCATATGAATGTGATGAAAACTAGCTTGACGATATTCCCATGTGTCCTGGGGAGCACTTTTCTTATTATAAGAGTTTGTTCCGGCTTGTCCTTTGCTACAAAAGGATTGGGCCACCTTGCTGCACTTTATTTACTTTTGTTACTTGTTGCTCGTTATAATTTATCCCGTCAGAAAACTATCTGTTACCACTTATTTCAGTACTTGCAGAGAATACCTTGCTGAAAATCGCTTATCATTTCCTTGTGCTCTTCGTTGAGTTCGACACTCTTACTTATCGAAAGGACTACGATAGATCCCCTATACTTGTGGGTCATCATGCCTTGCTATTAGTTTAGCAGGGAGGTACCAAAGTAATCCAGGAATGGGTCACTGGACAATGGTCAAGAACATCCTGAAATACCTGAAAAGGACTAAGGATATGTTTCTCGTTTATGGAGGTGACAAAGAGCTCGTCGTAAATTGTTACATCGATGCAAGCTTTGACACTGATGCGGACAATTCTAAATCGCAAACCAGATACATGTTTATATTGAACGGTGGAGCTATCAGTTGGAGCAGTTCTAAACAAAGCGTCGTGGCAGGATCTACGTGTGAAGTGGAGTACATAGCTGCTTCGGAAGCATCAAATGAAGGAGTCTGGATGAAGGAGTTCATATCTGATCTAGGTGTCATACCTAGTGCATCGGGTCCAATGAAAATATTTTGTGATAATACTGGTGCAATTGCCTTGGCAAAGGAATCTAGATTTCACAAGAGAACCAAGCACATCAAGAGACACTTCAATTCCATCCGAGATCAAGTCCAGGTGGGAGACATAGAGATATGCAAGATACATATAGATCTGAATGTTGCAGACCCGCTTACTAAGCCTCTTCCATGAGCAAAACATGATCAGCACCAAGACTCCATGGGTGTTAGAACCATTACTGTGTAATCTAGATTATTGACTCTAGTGCAAGTGGGAGACTGGAGGAAATATGCCCTAGAGGCAATAATAAAGTTATTATTTATTTCCTTACTTCATGATAAATGTTTATCATTCATGCTAGAATTGTATTAACCAGAGACATAATACATGTGTGAATACATAGACAAACATAGTGTCACTAGTATGCCTCTACTTGACTAGCTCATTGATCAATGATGGTTAAGTTTCCTAGCCATAGACATGAGTTGTTATTTGATCAACGGGATCACATCATTAGGAGAATGATGTGATTGACTTGACCCATTTGATTATCTTAGCACTTGATCGTTTAAGTTTACTGCTATTGCTTTCTTCACGACATATATATATGTTCCTATGACCATGAGATTATGCAACTCCCGAATACCGGAGGATACTTTGTGTGCTACCAAACGTCACAACGTACCTGGGTGATTATAAAGGTGCTCTACAGGTGTCTCCGATGGTGTTCGTGGAGTTGGCATAGATCAAGAATAGGAGTCGTCACCCCGATTGTCGGAGAGGTATCTCTGGGCCCTCTCGGTAATGCACATCACTATAAGCCTTGCAAGCAATGTGACTAATGAGTTAGTTGCGGGATGTTGTATTACGGAACGAGCAAAGAGACTTGCCAGTAACGAGATTCGGCTAGGTACTGGGATACCGACAATCGAATCTCGGCCAAGTAACATACGGATGACAAAGGGAACAACATATATTGTTATGCGGTTTGACCGATAAAGATCTTCACAGAATATGTAGGAACCAATATGAGCATCCAGGTTCCGCTATTGGTTATTGACCGGAGATATGTCTCTGTCATGTCTACATAGTTCTCAAACCTGTAGGGTCTGCACGCTTAAAGTTCTGTTATGATCATTATTATGAGTTTATATGTTTTGATGTACCAAAGGTAGTTCGGAGTCTCGGATATGATCACGGACATGACGAGGAGTCTCAAAATGGTTGAGACATAAATATTGATATATTGGAAGCCTACATTTGGACATCAGAAAAGTTCCGGGTGAAATCGGGATTTCACCGGAGTGCCGGAGGGGTTACAGGAACCCCCGGGAGTTAATGGGCCTTATTGGGCCCTAGTGGAGAGAGAGAGGGGCCGGCCAGGGTTGGCCGCGCACCCCCTCCCCCTCTGGTCTGAATTGGACTAGGAGAGGGGGGCAGTGCCCCCTTTCCTTCTCCTTCTCCCCCTTGCTTTCCCCCTCCTAGTAGGAGTAGGAAAGAGGGGAATCCTACTCCTACTAGGAGGAGGATTCCTCCTCCTGGCGCGCCCTCTAGGGCCGGCCGGCCTCCCCCTTGCTCCTTTATATAAGTGGGCAGGGGGCACCTCTACACACACAAGTTGATCATTGATCTCTCCCAGCCATGTGTGGTGCCCCCCTCCACCATAATCCACCTTGGTCATATTGTAGAGGTGCTTAGGCGAAGCCCTGCAACGGTAGCTTCATCAACATCATCACCACGCCGTCATGCTGACGAAACTCTTCCTCGAGCTCTACTGGATCGTGAGTTCGCGGGACGTCACTGAGATGAACGAGTGCTGAACGCGGAGGTGTCGTACGTTCGGTACTGAGGATCGGTCAATCGTGAAGACGTACGACTACATCAACCGCGTTGTCATAACGCTTCTGCTTAATGGTCTACGAGGGTACATGGACGACACTCTCCCCTCTCGTTGCTATGCATCACCATGATCTTGTGTGTGTGTAGGAATTTTTTTGAAATTACTATGTTCCCCAACACATGTTGCTATACATACTGCATCAATTACTAGAGCTCGCGCATGCCAATTAAATTACCAGGTACTTTTGTTTCTTGGTAATGATTCTAATGTTCATGAGAATATGATGTTGCCTAAATTGGATACATTTGTCTTGCTTACAAATGAAGGGCCTAGCTTGTACAAGAAGGATGAACATTGGAGAAAGATCAAGCATTAAAAGTGCGTTATATCGACTAGAGGGGGGGTGAATAGGCGATTTTTATGAATTCTTCACTAAGGAATTTGCAGATGAGGAAATTCCTTAGTGAAGAACTCCTAGCAACGGAATAAGTACTCAAAAGTAAACATAACATAATACAAGCATAGTCACCATGATGAAATTAAGATAGGCACAGAGTACAGAAAGTGTAAGCACAGGATAACTCACGATGAAGACAAACAGACTAAAGAAATTGAACTGAGGAAATTGAGAGAATCTTTAGTCAAAGTCTTCAAGCACAGATATGAACGAGTACACAACACGGTTATTAGGAAATGAAAGAGTTGAGGAAATAGAACCAGTAAGCTTGGTGAAGACAATGATTTGGTAGACCGGTTCCAACTGCTGTCTCAGTTGTACGTCTGGTTGGAGCGGCTGAGTATTTAAACTCGAGGACACCCATTCCCGGACACCCAGTCCCGGACACCCAGTCCTGAACACGCAGCTCAGGACACCAAGTCCTCACCGTATTCTCCTTGAGCTAAGGACACACAGACCTCGCCCAATCACTCGTGATAAGTCTTCAGGTGACTTCTGAACCTTCACAAACTTGGTCACTTGGCGATCCACAATTCCTCTTGGATGCTCTAGACCATGACGCCTAACCGTCTGGAAGAAGAACAGTCTTCAAAGGTAACAAGCGTCGGATCCATGCAGGATCAATCTCTTCAGTGATGCTCAATCACTTGGGGTTTGTAGGTGTTTGGGTTTGGGTTTTCCTCACTTGATGATTTTCGCTCAAAGTCCTCGGAGGATGGGTTGCTCTCAAATGACAAGTGTCAGTTTCTCTCGGAGCAGCCAACCAGCTAGTGGTTGTAGGGGGCAGCTATTTATAGCATAGGGAGTAGCCCGACATGATAAGACATAAATGCCCTTCAATGATACGACCGTTAGGTGGATAGATATTTTGGGACAGCTGGCTCATAGCACAGCAATGGTCGGAATTTTGAGTAGCAAAATCCTCAGGGCTATCATGTTCCTCACTGTGTAGGTAATCTGCACTGGTGAATTCCTAACTCCTCAGTCCGAACAAATTCCTCAGAGACCAGAAGAACTTCGTCTCTGTCACTAAAGAATATGACTGGACTGTATGAGATTTCCAATGGCTTCACTCGAAGGGATTGGTAGGTGTAGGATTTTGAGTTGAGCATCCCATGGAAATTTTTCCTTAGTATTTCCTCGACCCCCTTTAATAGTACGGTGTTTCTTATGACTCAAGAAAGAGAAAATGAAACTACGAAAACAAAAGTCTTCATGCTTCATGTTCATCGAATAAATACCAAGTCTTCAAGGTCACATCAATTTCTTCACTTTCAAAGTCTTCAGAAATCCAAAGTCTTCAGTCGAAGAACTTCATTTTAGGGGTCGACTTTCTCTGTAAATATCAAACTCCTCATATGCTTATAGACCTGTGTACACTCACAAACGCATTAGTCCCTTAACTATAAGTCTTCAATACACCAAAATCACTAACGGGCACTAGATGCACTTACAATCTCCCCCTTTTTGGTGATTGATGACAATATAGGTTAAGTTCTCAACGGGGATAAACATATGAAGTGTAAATACTGATATTGAGGAATTTGATTGCAAGATATAGAAGAACTACCCCTGAATATGTGCATAGTGAGGTATTTGGTTTTGAAGCATTGCACACTTGAAGAGTAGAATGATGGAGATCTCCCCCTATATCTTGTAATTCATACACGCATTTGACATATCATAATGAAGAATTTGAAATGCATGATGAAATATGGTGACTGATGTAATTCAGCATGCGTGCACTAGCATATATGAGGAATAAGCATGCAGAAAAACAAATCAAAAGTATCAGAGCACCATCGGGTTTAAGTTTACAACTCGATCCAATAAAGTCTCAGAAGAACGAGAGTTGTAACTTAACAAAAAAACGCCCATATAGAAAGACCAGCTTGAAGACTAACTCAAAATTCTCCCCCTTTGTCATCAAATGACCAAAAGGATCGAATATGAGGACTAACGCCCCTGAAGAATATCAAGTTGATGAAGGAGCACCAGCGTTGTTGGGGTCGTTTGTCGTGGAAGGGCCTACCGCAGTATCGTCCAAGTCTTCATTCTCATCGGTGTCGCGCGATGAAGAATATGAACTGGCCACCAAGGAAGGAACCTTGACCTTCTTGAATTTCTTCGGTGGAGGTGCAGACCAGTGAAAATCTTCTTTGAGACCCATTTTCTTCAGATCTTCTTCACCATACAGATGAGACAGAATGGCCCAGGTGCGACCGAACACTTCATGGAGGTAGTGATGGTTTTTCTTCACTGCATTGTGTGTAGCAGTCATGTTGTGAAGAAATGAACCAAACTTACACTTAACCCATTTATGATTTCGATCCACCTTCTGGTGAAGACTAAGAAGTAGCTCACGGTCAGTCATCACACGTGGAGCTGTGGCTTGAGGAGTAGACTTGGGTGCATTGGCAGAGTCATGTGTGGCAGAGTCATCATTGGTGGAATAAGATGCAGCTTTGCGAAACTGACCATCCAATGGATGAATGCCTTCATCTATAACAGTTGATGCCTTGCCCTTTTCGTCAACTAACGAATAGGTCTGCTTGAGGACTTCAATCGGGGGCAAGTAGCTGAGGTGATTCTGAAAATCAGCTTTGTAGTTGAGTGAAGACCTTGTCCTGAGGAATCTCATAATCCACGGTGCATAAGGCTTCAGCTCAAACGGTGAAAGTGCAACGTTTGCCAGAGTCCTCATGAAGAAATCGTGATAATTGACAGGAATGCCATGGATGATATTGAATACCAGATTCTTCATGATGCCAACAATTTCCTCATCAGACTCATTGTCCTCGTAAGAATACGATAGACAGTTCTAGGCACATAAAGCAATTCCTTCATGAGGAATTTGGATCGTGGGGCTTGAACTGGCTTCAAAGGTTTCATCAGAACTTGCATGTAGTGATTTGTAAGCTCAGGTTCACTGTAAATGCAACGAGCTTCTTCAAGGGGAGGACTGAGTGGTAAGGCACGAAGCAATTCAGTAGATGGTGCTGTGTAGTGAGTGTTCTCAGACATCCAGTCCAGCACCCATGAATTTACATCTTCAGAATCTCCTGTGATGTGCAGCGCCGCATAAAATTGAAGAATCAGTTCTTCATCCCAATCACAGATGTCAGAGCAAAAATTTAACAGTCCAGCGTCGTGAAGAACACTAAGGACTGGCACGAAGCACGGCAGAGATTCCATATCCACGTGAGGAATGTGCTCATGGTAGAAGATTTTGTTTTTGTTGAACAGCACTGAGGAATAGAAATTTTCTTGACTAGTAGTCCAGAAACGCCTCTTCCTTATGTGAGCAGAATCATATGGGTTGTAGTCTTCGAAGAATACATGCTTGCCGAAGAAATCATCAGCCTTGAACTTTTGCTTGCGTGAGAATGGATCCTTTGGCTTGGGCAGAGGAGTGTCAGTGAGTTGCATCACGACCTCAGGAATCTTAATCACAGGTTCTTCAGGCTGAGGAATTTTTGGTTCCTCTTTAGTGGCAGTCTGCATCTTCAAATGTTCAGCAGCAGCAGTTTCTTCAGCCCTAGTGGATGGAATTTCTTTGTGTACAGATGAAGTGGGGTGAGTTTCTTCAGATCCCATTTGAACAGTTTGTGCTGGGGAGTGAGGTATTTGCTGCAACGGTGTGAACATTGGAGAGTTTGGATGCTGACTTTCCCAGAATTCATCACTCATCACTGGGGTGGAGCAGCCAATGTCCACATCTTGATCTTCCATTTCTTCAACGCCAGCCTCTTCAGCTGTGAACTAAGTCATAGGCGAGGAAATGACAGGTGTTGAAGGGATCTCATCCACTTCAATTTCTTCATCGATCTGCTCTGACGAAGCAGCAGCATGATTTTCTTCATCAGATCCACTAGGGATCTCATATTCTTCACCAAAAGGAACAACGTCCTTTGATGGCATGGTTGAGATTGGAACAACATCGATTGGATTTGCAAATGAACTAGTCAATGGCTTTATCTTCTTCTGAGCTGAAGAATCTGATGCAGTTGATGCTTTCCTTTTCTTCACTGCTGCACACTCTGCAGCCTTGGTCTTCTTCACATCTGATGCAGATGGAAGGATCGGAGTTGGTGTTGGCGCAGAAGGAGGAGAGGAATCTGGTTGATTTTCTTCAGGCACAACTGATGCAGTTGCCCTGATTTCTTCATTTTCTTCAGGCACACCACTAGTGGATGCCCTGGCAATTTCTTCAGCGGCTGGAATGCAGTCATCAGCCCTGGAACTCACATTTTCTTCAGTAGCCTGAAAGTCATCAGTGGTGCTGGCATGTTCTTCAGTCGGCTGAGCAGATGCTTCAGCCTGAGGAATTTCCTGTTGCGATGGAGCTGCAACATTTGAGGTGAACTTCTCAATCAGTTTAACAAACCTGACCTTGGCTCCTTGCCAATTAGCATAGTAGGCTTTGAAGTCATCGCTGAGGGTTTTGATTTCAGACTGGATTTTTACAAGTTCATCAGTTGTCATAGTGACAACGTTGTTCTTCAGAAATTTCTCCTTCTTATATTGCGCTTTCTTGATCTGCCTGGCCTTCTCATATTTCCATTTTTCTTCTTGAATAAAGTGGGTCAGCATGTGACTTTGGCCAGGAGTCAACTTCAAATCAGGCATAGGAGTGTTTGGGTCCTTGTGCCAAACATCAATGTATTCGAGGATCAACTTGGGATCCAAAAGCAGTGGCACATCTGTTCCCTTGGCTCTAGCAGCCCTGACTTGCCTATCTCTGATGATTTCAGCAAGTTCATCATCATCAGCTTCGTCTTCTTTAGATGCCACTTGGAAGGCGACCTTCTTCTTCTGAGGACTTGGGCGAGGACCTCGTCTAGCAGTGGCCTTTGTCTTCAGTAGAGAGGGTCCCGTTGAAGAATTTGGTGCAGCTGAGGAACTAGCTGAGACACCTGAGGGAATGGAGATGCCTGCAGTCCTTTGGCACGAGGCAAGATGCACAGGTGCTGAGGACTTTGGAGGAGCTGAGGATTTTGATGGAGCAGGAGAAACATGAGGAATTGGCCGTGAGGGCTTCGAGGATTCTGGCCATGAGGGCATTGCTGAGGAACTTGGCCTTGAGGGCACTGTTGGTGAAGCACTTGGCTTACGTGCAGGCTTCTTTGACATAGCCTTCTTCGTCTTGACAGCAGAGGCAGCAGCAGCAACAGAGTCTTCATTTAATTTCCTCACTGCTTCTCTGGATTGCCTGGCCAGCTTGGCTTGGCGCTTTGCCCATTCGTCAGGATAATCCTCACCACGCTTGAGGCTGGTGGGATCAGCTATTTGGCCAGGTGCCAATGGAGGTCTTGGGCATGGAGGATTGAGTGCGAATTTCTTCATGTATTTGGGAGTAACATACCTGTACTCCCTCCACTCTCTTGCCCATCTCCTCTCTATTGTTTGGATGCGCACTTTGCGCTCATTCTTGGTTTCCTTGCCATGAGTGGCCTCATCAGGGGTGCAATAGTCCTTATATATGACATCAGGGATCTCAAAAGCAGTATTGACCTCAGGCCTCTTTCCTCCCTTTTGTGGCTTCTTACTATCATCCATTTTCTTCAGTTGAGGAATTTGAATAATGGAATTCTCTGAAGATGTATGCAGCTTTTCTTCAAGGAATGCTGCAAGTTAAGTTGATGAGAACCTAGTGATTCAGCAGCGGACATGAGTACTTGTGAATAGAGTATAGTTGCGAGGAATTTGGAGAGGTCATATGTGTTCTCAGAAGGTTTTTAAAAAACAAGTTTGAGGAATTTGACCAGACGAGTCTTGAAGAATTTCACTGAGCGTTCTTAGTCTTAGGTTCCAGAGTTGTATAGATCAGAAATCCGCACAATTGAGGAATCTTGAAGAAAAACATAGCTTAGAGAAACGAATCAAGAACATATGACGTGTGAGGTGTTTTAGTGTGTGAAGATATGAAGAAAAACACCTTTGAAGATTTTGTAGATAATCATTCGAATCAACGAGGGCAGTAAAAGTAACTTTTAATTACCCTGAATGAAGAACACGGTGAACTGGAGTGAGGCGATGTGAAGTTCATCAGTGTGGATCTTCCACGCCCTAACTTGGCAGAGGAAGGCAGCTATGGCGGCGGTGGAGTGAAGATTTCCGTGGCCGGTGCGAGTACAGTGGCGACGAGGTTAGGCAGTGAAGCTCTTCCTCACCAGCGACGATGAAGTAGCGGCGGTGCTAGGGTTTGAGAAGTTCGAGCTGGAGAGAGGTTGAGTGGAGTAAAACAAGTGAGGAAGGGGAGAGGGGTATTTATAGCCATGGTGAAAACCGTTCGCCCGAATAATTTGGACGAACGTGCCCCTGACCCTTCTCATTCGCATGACATGTGTCAGCCACGTACTGAGAAGTGGAGATCGTGTTAGATCGTGGGTGAGTGGATAAGTATGTCGTGGGATGCGGAACAGTTTGAGCCGAAAATTGGATAAGATAAGTTAAAAGTTCCGTTCGCAATTTCTTCAGCTGACAAGGACACAGTGAAGATTTTGAACAAGTTTCAAATAGAACGCACATGAAGAATTTGTGAATAGATTGGGTTGAGTATAGCATAGAGGGGGAAGGGTCCGATCACATTCACTTAGCAAAAAAACCAACTTGAAGAAGTAGCCATAAGTGAATGTTGTAGAGGACATAAACTCATATATATATATATATATATAGCCAATGAAGAAAAACAACAGAAACAGTGAAGACAATGCAAAGTTGAAGAATTTGAACAACTGAGGAATTTCAACTTTTGGTGGTGGCGTGACCCACCATATAAGAATGATGATTTCAGACACCGCGTACAATTATCATAGGGTTCTGAGAATCAAATTCTTCGTTAATTTCTTCACACTTAGAGTGTTATTCTTCATTGATTGAAGAAAAATGTTTCTTCATGTGTTGCACATCTAAGTCATCAATTTTGCATAAGTGTTAGGATGAGTGTCCTTTTCAAAGAACATTCAAAGATTCTAGGATATTTAGCTCACACCGCAACTTGCTAAATCTCTTCTCATCCAAGGGCGTTGTGAAGATATCGGCTAGCTGTTCTTCAGTCTTCACATGCTCAATAGAAATGTCACCCTTCAACACATGATCACGAAGAAAATGATGACGAATCTGAATCTGCTTAGTCTTCGAGTGCTGAACTGGATTGTGAGCAATCTTGATGGCACTCTCATCCTCACAGAAGAGAGGCACATTCTTCATGTTGACGCCATAGTCCTTGAGAGTTTGCTTCATCCATAGCAATTGAGCACAGCAAGAACCAGCGGCTATATACTCAGCTTCAGCAGTAGATAGTGATACGCAGTTCTGTTTCTTCGAGGACCAACAGACCAAAGATCGTCCGAGGAAATGACATGTACCAGATGTTGACTTGTGGTCCACACGATCACCAGCATAGTCAAAGTCAGAAAATCCAATGAGATCAAAAGCAGAGCCCTTGGGGTACCATAATCTAAGTGTTGGTGTGTGAGCTAGATATCGAACAATATGCTTCACAGCCTTATTGATATAGGATGAAATCCTAGAGGGGGATCTTTTCACACTTGGAGGGGGAAAAGGGCAAACTCACAAGAACACAAAGAGGAAATCACTCAAATAATTCCCCTATCACACATCCACTAGAATAGCGAAATAAGATCCACAAGTCACAAGCACAATCAAAGGAAAGATACAATGGCAAAGTTCTTCCCACTCCTAGGAGATGAGGTCTCAAAGATAGTCTTCTCCTAAAGGAGGTCTTGAAATCCACTAGGATCTTCCCAAAGGGGTCTTGATTCCACTAATGGGAAGGTAGAAGGAGAAAAGCTCACAAATATCTCATCTCATACTTTGCCCATACTTTGCTAACCCTAAACATAGCCCTAGGTACGATTTATATAGTCTTGGGGTCGAAAGAGGCCCGTGCGCACGGGGTAAGTTGGGCCCGTGCGCACGGGGGTCCTGTGGGCACGGTACAGGCCCGTACGCACGGGGTGCTCCAGGGCCAACTTCCTGGATAGCCCGTGGGCACGGGGTCTTGGGGGCCCGTGCGCACGGGGTCACCTGGGACTTCCAGTTTTGCTGGTGTTGCACTCCGTCTTGGTCCGCGTGGCCTTGGGGTGGTTACTCTTCTCCTTGGGGGTTCTCCTGAGCCTCTTGGTGGTGTTCCTCTTTGTACCTAATGAGACATAGCGTATCTTGGTGAGGTAGCAACAATGCTCCATTCGTATCCATATGCAAGCTAAGTAGGAAGGGGTTCACCTCGGTTTCCAAAGCACGTGTTCTCGCTCTTGTCATAGGTCCACGTGGAGCTTGATGTGCCGGTGTAGAGTCCATGGGGATGATGGAAGGATGCTCCGCATCATCTCCCCCCCTGGGAGTGATCCATCCACGGATCGTGATCTTCATCACCATGGTACATGGCCAAGTCTTTGACGTTGAATGTGTCGCTCACATTGTACTTGTCTCGTGGGATGTCGACCTTGTAGGCATTGTCGTTGTAGCGTGCGAGTACCTTGAATGGGTCATCGACTCTTGGAAGTAGCTTGGACTTGCGCTCCTTGGGGAAACGATCCTTGCGGAGATGTACCCAAACTAGGTCACCCGGTTGGAACACCATTGGGGACTTGTTGGCGTTGCGCTTGGTCGCGAGTCATTGTACTTGGCACTCTATAGTGTGCCTTGTATCTTCATGCATCTTCTTGAGGTGGTTCACTCAGTCGCTCGCGTCCATGTTGATGCGCTCTTGTAGTGGTAGAGGAAGAATGTCCAATGGGGACAATGGGTTGAATCCATAGACGACTTCGAAAGGGGACTTGTCAGTAGTCGAATGTGTTGCATGGTTGTAGGCGAACTCGGCGATTGGTAGGCACTCCTCCCATTCCTTGATGTTCTTCTTGATCAAGACTTGTAGTAGAGTGGAGAGTGTACGGTTCGTCACCTCCGTTTGGCCGTCGGTTTGAGGATGGTACGCCGTGGAGAAGAGTAACTTGATTCTGAGCTTGGCGCATAAGGTCTTCCAAAAGTAACTCAAGAACATGACGTTGCGGTCCAAGACAATTGTCCTTGGCATTCCATGAAGACATAATATGTCCCTACAAAACAAATTTGCAACATGTGAAGCATCGTCTATCTTGTTGCAAGGAATGAAATGAGCCATTTTGGAGAAACGGCGCACAACAACAAACACGGAGTCCTGCCATTTCGAGTTCTAGGCAAACCAAGTACAAAGTCCAAGCTAATGTCTTCCCAAGGTTGGTATGGAATTGGTAAAGGCATATAGAGACCATGAGATTGAGCTTTGGACTTAGCTTTGCGACATGTAGAACACCGGTTGGTGAAACGATTGACATCGTGAACCATCTTTGTCCAAAAATAGTTCTTGGAGAGCGTAGCGAGTGTCTTGTCGCGTCCGAAGTGTCCCATTAAGCCTCCTCCATGTGATTCCTGCAAAAGCAACAAACGAAGGGACGACTCGGGGATGCAAAGTTTGTTAGCTCTCATAAGATATTCGTCTTTTAGGTAATAGCGCTCCCAAGATGTATGCGTCAAACACTTGTTATAAGGAATGGTAAAAGTTGCATCATGCTCATACAAATCTTTGATATGCTCAAAACCAATGACATTCAATTCAAGTTGGGTGACAAGCATGCATATACAGGAAAGCGCATCCGCTACAATGTTTTCTTTACCCTTGATGTACTTGATGACATAGGGAAAAGACTCAATAAATTCACTCCATTTAGCATGACGCTTGTTCAACTTAGTTTGACCCTTAAGATACTTGAGAGTCTCATGATCGGTATGAATGATATACTCATGGGGACGAAGGTAGTGTTCCCATTCATGCAAAACGTAGACTAAAGCATATAGCTCTTTGTCATAGATGGGGTAATTGAGTTGCGCTCCGAAAAGTTTCTCACTAAAGTAAGCTATGGGGCGCTTCTCTTGCGTTAACACACCTCCTATGCCTTTACCACTAGCATCGCAATGAATTTCAAAAGGTTTGTCGAAGTTTGGTAAAGCAAGCACGGGAGCATGAGTAAGCAAATTCTTAAGCTCATTGAATGCGGTATCTTGGGATGGTCCCCAAACAAAAGGTGCATTCTTCTTTCTCAAAGCATGCAAAGGCGAAGCAATGGTGCTAAAATCCTTCACAAAGCAACGGTAGAAACCCGCAAGACCAAGGAAACTACGCACTTGATGCAGGTTGGTTGGTTGCGGCCAAGTCTTAATAGCATTGATCTTGGACTCATCTACATGAACACCCTTAGAAGAAACAACAAAACCCAAGAAAACGATATTATCAAGACCAAAAAGGCATTTCTCCATATTAGCATAGAGGCACTCTTTTCTAAGAGTTTGCAAAACCGTGCGGACATGGGTGACATGCTCTTTGATGGATTTGCTAAACACAAGAATGTCATCGAAGTAAACCACAACAAATATACCAATGTAAGGGCGAAAGACATGATTCATAAGGCGCATAAAAGTGCCCGGTGCTTCCAAGAGACCCATAGGCATGACTAACCACTCATACAAACCAAACTTGGTTTTGAAGGCGGTTTTCCATTCATCACCCTCTTGTATGATTTGATAGTAACCACTCTTAAGATCAATTTTGGAAAATATAGTGGCACCGCTAAGCTCATCAATCATATCATCTAGGCGTGGAATGGGGTACCTATAGCGAACGGTGATAGCATTGATAGGTCGACAATCGGAACACATGCGAAAGCTACCATCACGTTTTGGCACAAGGATGACCGGTGCGGCACAAGGGCTCAAACTTTCACGCACATGACCATGGTCTATGAGATGGTTTACTTGCCTTTGAATTTCTTTGGTGTTTTCGGGGTTGACGTGGTAGGGAGCTTTGTTTGGAAGTGGCGCTCCGGGAATGAGATCGATGCGGTGCTCAATGCCTCGTAGTGGAGGTAGTCCCGGAGGTAGCTCATCGGGGAAAACATCTTGATATTCCTGCAATAGAGAATATAACACCAAAGGTAGATTGTGAGAGGTGTTAGTTTTTGGTGCCTCGTCCTTGCACAATAGGACATAGTGTAGGACACGTGATGTGTTCTCACACACTTCTCTCATCTCACGTTTGGTGGAAAATAGGACTAAGTTTTTCTTGTCGCTCATCGTGCAGGCACTCAATTTGGGCTTGTGGCGCTCACTCTCTTTTTGGTGGCTCACTCTCTCACTATTCTTGTTGGGGAACGTAGCAGAATTTTAAAATTTTCTACGCATCACCAAGATCAATCTATGGAGTCATCTAGCAACGAGGGAGAAGGGAGTTCATCTAAAAAACCTTGTAGATCGCGAGCGGAAGCGTTCAAGAGAACGGGGTTGATGGAGTCGTACTCGTCGTGATCCAAATCACCGATGACCTAGCGCCGAACGGACGGCTCCTCCGCGTTCAACACACGTATGCTTGGGAATACGTCTCCTCCAACTTGATCCAGCAAGGGGGAAGGAGAGGTTGATGGAGATCCAGCAGCACGACGGCATGGTGGTGGAAGTAACGGTGATCTCGGCAGGGCTTCGCCAAGCTCAGGGAGAGGGAGAGGTGTCACGGGAGGGAGAGGGAGGCGCCAGGGGCTAGGGTGCGTCTGCCCTCCCTCACCCCCACTATATATAGGACCCCTAGGGGGGCAGGCCCTAGGAGATCCAATCTCCAAGGGGGGCGGCGGCCAAGGGGGTGGCTTGCCCCCCAAGCCAAGTGGGGCGCCCCCCCACCCCTAGGGTTTCCAACCCTAGGCGCAGGGGGAGGCCCATGGGGGGCGCACCAGCCCACCTGGGGCTAGTTCCCCTCCCACTTCAGCCCATGGGGCCCTCCAGGATAGGTGGCCCCACCCGGTGGACCCCCGGAACCCTTCCGGTGGTCCCGGTACAATACCGATTACCCCCGAAACTTTCCCGATGGCCGAAACTTGACTTCCTATATATAAATCTTCACCTCCGGACCATTCCGGAACTCCTCCTGACGTCCGGGATCTCATCCGGGACTCCGAACAACTTTCGGGTTACCGTATACTAATATCTCAACAACCCTAGCATCACCGAACCTTAAGTGTGTAGACCCTATGGGTTTGGAAGACACGCAGACTTGACCGAGACGACTCTCTGGTCAATAACCAACAGCGGGATCTGGATACCCATGTTGGCTCCCACATGCTCCTCGATGATCTCATCGGATGAACCACAATGTCGAGGATTCAATCAATCCCGTATACAATTCCCTTTGTCAATCGGTACATTACTTGCCCGAGACTCGATCGTCGGTATCCCAATACCTCGTTCAATCTCGTTACCGGCAAGTCACTTTACTCGTACCGTAATGCATGATCCCGTGATCAACCACTTGGTCACATTGAGCTCATTATGATGATGCATTACCGAGTGGGCCCAAAGATACCTCTTCGTCATACGGAGTGACAAATCCCAGTCTCGATTCGTGCCAACCCAACAGACACTTTCGGAGATGCCCATAGTGCACCTTTATAGTCACCCTGTTACGTTGTGACGTTTGGTACACCCAAAGTACTCCTACGGTATCCAGGAGTTGCTCAATCTCATGGTCTAAGGAAATGATACTTGACATTTGGAAAATCTCTAGCAAACGAACTACACGATCTTTAAGCTATGCTTAGGATTGAGTCTTATCCATCACATCATTCTCCTAATGATGTGATCCCGTTATCAATGACATCCAATGTCCATAGTCAGGAAACCATGACTATATTTTGATCAACGAGCTAGTAAACTAGAGGCTCACTAGGGACGTGTTGTGGTCTATGTATTCACACATGTATTACGATTTCCGGATAACACAATTATAGCATGAACAATAGACAATTATCATGAACAAGGAAATATAATAATAACCATTTTATTATTGCCTCTAGGGCATATTTCCAACAGTCTCCCACTTGCAGTAGAGTCAATAATCTAGTTACATTGTGATGAATCGAACACCCGTAGAGATCTGGTGTTGATCATGTTTTTCTCTAGGGAGAGGTTTAGTCAACGGATCTGCCACATTCAGGTCCGTATGTACTTTACAAATATCTATGTCTCCATTTTGAACACTTTCACGAATGGAGTTGAAGCGACACTTGATATGCCTGGTCTTCCTGTGAAACCTGGGCTCCTTGGCAAGGGAAATAGCTCTAGTGTTGTCACAGAATAGAGTCATTGGGCCAGACGCTTTGGGAATGACTCCTAGGTCGGTAATGAACTCCTTCACCCAGATTGCTTCTTGTGCTGCCTCCGAGGCTGCCATGTACTCCGCTTCACATGTAGATCCCGCCAAAACGCTTTGCTTGCAACTGCACCAGCTTACTGCCCCACCATTCAAAATATACACGTATCCGGTTTGTGACTTAGAGTCATCCAGATCTGTGTCGAAGCTAGCACCGACGTAACCCTTTACGACGAGCTCTTCGTCACCTCCATAAACAAGAAACATATCCTTAGTCCTCTTCAGGTACTTCAGGATATTCTTGACCGTTGTCCAGTGTTCCATGCCGGGATTACTTTGGTACCTTCCTACCAAACTTACGGCAAGGTTCACATTAGGTCTGGTACACAGCATAGCATACATGATAGACCCTATGGCCGAGGCATAGGGGATGACACTCATCTTTTCTCTGTCTTCTACCGTGGTCGGGCATTGAGCCGTGCTCAATCTCGTACCTTGCAACACAGGCAAGAACCCCTTCTTTGACTGATCCATATTGAACTTCTTCAATATCTTGTCAAGGTACGTACTCTCTGAAAGACCAATGACGCATCTCGATCTATCTCTATATATCTTGATGCCTAATATGTAAGCAGCTTCTCCAAGATCCTTCATTGAAAAACACTTGTTCAAGTAGGCCTTAATGCTTTCCAAGAATTCTATATCATTTCCCATCAACAGTATGTCATCCACGTACAATATGAGAAATGCTACAGAGCTCCCACTCACTTTCTTGTAAATGCAGGCTTCTCCATAAGTCTGCGTAAACCCAAACGCTTTGATCATCTCATCAAAATGAATGTTCCAACTCCGAGATGCTTGCACCAGCCCATAGATCGAGCGTTGGAGCTTGCACACCTTGTCAGCATTCTTAGGATCGACAAAACCTTCCGGTTGCATCATATACAATTCTTCCTTAAGGAAACCATTAAGGAATGCCGTTTTGACGTCCATTTGCCATATCTCATAATCATAGAATGCGGCAATTGCTAACATGATTCGGACAGACTTCAGCTTCGCTACAGGTGAGAAAGTCTCATTGTAGTCAACCCCTTGAACTTGTTGATAACCCTTAGTGACAAGATGAGCTTTATAGATGGTTACATTACCATCTGCGTCTGTCTTCTTCTTAAAGATCCATTTATTTTCTATGGCTCGCCGATCATCGGGCAAGTCAGTCAAAGTCCATACTTCATTTTCATACATGGATCCTATCTCAGATTTCATGGCTTCCAGCCATTTGTCGGAATCTGGGCCCGCCAAGGTTCACCGTTGTCTAACAACATGATTTCCAAGACATGGTTGTTGTACCACTCTGGTGCGGAACGTGTCCTTGTGGACCTACGAAGTTCAATAGCAACTTGATCTGAAGTTTCATGATCATCATCATTAACTTCCTCTCTAGTCGGTGCAGGCACCTCAGGAACAATTTCCTGAGCTGCACCACTCTCCGGTTCAAGAGGCAATACTTCATCAAGTTCTACTTTCCTCCCACTTACTTCTTTTGAGAGAAACTCTTTCTCTAGAAAGGATCCATTCTTGGCAACAAAGATCTTGCCTTCATATTTGAGGTAGAAGGTATACCCAATAGTTTCTTTAGGGTATCCTATGAAGACGCATTTTTCCGACTTGGGTTCGAGCTTTTCAGGTTGAAGTTTCTTGACATAAGCATCGCATCCCCAAACTTTTAGAAACGACAGCTTAGGTTTCTTCCCAAACCATAATTCATACAGTTCGTCTCAACGGATTTCGACGGAGCCCTATTTAAAGTGAATGCGGCAGTATCCAAAGCATAGCCCCAAAATGACAGCGGTAGATCGGTAAGAGGCATCATAGATCGCACCATATCCAATAGAGTGCGATTACGACGTTCGGAGACACCATTACGCTGAGGTGTTCCAGGTGGCGTGAGTTGTGAAACTATTTCACATTTCCTTAAGTGTGTGCCAAATTCGTGACTCAAGTATTCCCCCCATGATCTGATCGCAAGAACTTGATTTTCCTGTCACGTTGATTCTCAACCTCACTCTGAAATTCCTTGAACTTTTCAAAGGTCTCAGACTTCTGTTTCATTAAGTAGACATACCCATATCCACTCAAGTCATCAGTGAGGGTGAGAACATAACGATAGCCACCGCGAGCCTCAACACTCATTGGACCGCATACATCAGTATGTATGATTTCCAATAAGTTGGTTGCTCGCTCCATTGTTCCTGAGAACGGAGTCTTGGTCATTTTACCCATGAGGCATGGTTCGCACGTGTCAAATGATTCGTAATCCAGAGACTCCAAAAGTCCATCTGCATGGAGCTTCTTCATGAGTTTGACACCTATGTGACCAAGGCGGCAGTGCCACAAGTATGTGGGACTATCATTATCAACCTTACATCTTTTGGTATTCACACTATGAATATGTGTAACATTACGCTCGAGATTCATTAAGAATAAACCATTCACCAGCGGAGCATGACCATAAAACATATCTCTCATATAAATAGAACAACCATTATTCTCGGATTTAAATGAGTAGCCATCTCGAATAAAACGAGATCCTGATACAATGTTCATGCTCAAAGCTGGCACTAAATAACAATTATTGAGGTTTAAAACTAATCCCATAGGTAAATGTAGAGGTAGCGTGCCGACGGCGATCACATCGACCTTGGAACCATTCCCGACGTGCATCATCACCTCGTCCTTCGCCAGTCTCCGCTTATTCTGCAGCTCCTGCTTTGAGTTACAAATGTGAGCAACCGCACCGGTATCAAATACCCAGGAGCTACTACGAGTACTGGTAAGGTACACATCAATTACATGTATATCACATATACCTTTAGTGTTGTTGGCCTTCTTGTCCGCTAAGTATTTGGGGCAGTTCCGCTTCAAGTGACCACTTCCCTTGCAATAAAAACACTCAGTCTTGGGCTTGGGACCATTCTTTGGCTTCTTCCCGGCAGCTTGCTTGCCAGGCGCGGCAACTCCCTTGCCATCCTTCTTGAAGTTCTTTTTACCCTTGCCTTTCTTAAACTTAGTGGTTTTATTAACCATCAACACTTGATGTTCTTTTTTGATCTCCACCTCCGCTGATTTCAGCATTGAATATACCTCAGGAATGGTCTTTTCCATCCCCTGCATATTGAAGTTCATCACAAAGCTCTTGTAGCTCGGTGGAAGCGACTGAAGGATTCTATCAATGACCGCGTCATCCGGGAGATTAACTCCCAGCTGAGTCAAGCAGTTATGCAACCCAGACATTTTGAGTATGTGCTCACTGACAGAACTATTTTCCTCCATCTTACAACTGAAGAACTTGTCGGAGACTTCATATCTCTCGACCCGGGCATGAGCTTGGAAAACCATTTTCAGCTCTTCGAACATCTCATATGCTCTGTGTTGCTCAAAACGCTTTTGGAGCCCCGGTTCTAAGCTGTAAAGCATGCCGCACTGAACGAGGGAGTAATCATCAGCACGTGACTGCCAAGCGTTCATAACGTCTTGGTTCTCTGGGATGGGTGTGTCACCTAGCGGTGCTTCTAGGACATAATCTTTCTTGGCAGCTATGAGGATGATCCTCAGGTTTCGGACCCAGTCCGTATAGTTGCTGCCATCATCTTTCAGCTTGGTTTTCTCTAGGAACGCGTTGAAGCTGAGGACAACGTGGGCCATTTGATCTACAAGACATATTGTAAAGATTTTAGACTAAGTTCATGATAATTAAGTTCATCTAATCAAATTATTCAATGAACTCCCACTCAGATAGACATCCCTCTAGTCATCTAAGTGAAACATGATCCGAGTCAACTAGGCCGTGTCCGATCATCACGTGAGACGGACTAGTTAACATCGGCGAAATCTTCATGTTGATCGTATCTTCTATATGACTCATGCTCGACCTTTCGGTCTTCCGTGTTCCGAGGCCATGTATGTACATGCTAGGCTCGTCAAGTCAACCTAAGTGTATTGTGTGTGTAAATCTGGCTTCCACCCATTTTTTCGAACGGTTGAATCTATCACACCCGATCATCACGTGGTGCTTCGAAACAATGAACATTTGCAACGGTGCACGGTTAGGGGGAACACTTTCTTCAAATTATTACGAGGGATCATCTTATTTAAGCTACCGTCGTTCTAAGCAAATAAGATGTAAAACATGATAAACATCACATGCAATCAAATAGTGTCATGATATGGCCAATATCATTTGCTCCTTTTGATCTCCATCTTCGGGGCTCCATGATCATTGTTGTCACCAGCATGACACCATGATCTCCATCATCATGATCTCCATCATCATGATCTCCATCATCGTGTCTTCTTGAAGTTGTCTCGTCATCTATTACTTCTACTACTATGGCTAACACTTTAGCAATAAAGTAAAGTAATTACATGACATTTATGTTGACACGCAGGTCATAAATAAATTAAGACAACTCATATGGCTCCTGCCGGTTGTCATACTCATCGACATGCAAGTCGTGATTCCTATTACAAGAACATGATCAATCTCATACATCACATATATCATTCATCACATCCTTTTGGCCATATCACATCACACGGCACATGCTGCAAAAACAAGTTAGACGTCCTCTAATTGTTGTTGCAAGTTTTTACGTGGCTGCAATAGGTTTCTAGCAAGAACGTTTCTTACCTACGCCTAAACCACAACGTGATATGCCAATTTCTATTTACCCTTCATAAGGACCCTTTTCATCGAATCCGATCCGATTAAAGTGGGAGAGGCAGACACCCGCTAGCCACCTTATGCAACTAGTGCATGTCAGTCGGTGGAACCAGTCTCACGTAAGCGTACGTGTAAGGTCGATCCGGGCTGCTTCATCCCATGATGCCGCCGAATCAAGATAATACTAGTAACGGAAAGCAAATTGACAATATCGACTCCCACAACTGCTTTGTGTTCTACTCGTGCATAGAAACTACGCATAGACCTGGCTCTGATACCATTGTTGGGAACGTAGAAGAATTTTAAAATTTTCTACGCATCACCAAAATCAATCTATGGAGTCATCTAGCAACAAGGGAGAAGGGAGTGCATCTACATACCCTTGTAGATCGTGAGCGGAAGCGTTCAAGAGAACGGGGTTGATGGAGTCGTACTCGTCGTGATCCAAATCACCGATGACCTAGCGCCGAACGGACGGCACCTCCATGTTCAACACACGTACGGTTGGGAAGACGTCTCCTCCAACTTGATCCAGCAAGGGGGAAGGAGAGGTTGATGGAGATCCAGCAGCACGACGGTGTGGTGGTGGAAGTAATGGTGATCTCGGCAGGGCTTCGCCAAGCTCAGGGAGAGGGAGAGGTGTCACAGGAGGGAGAGGGAGGCGCCAGGGGCTAGGGTGCGGCTGCCCTCCCGCACCCCCACTATATATAGGACCCCTAGGGGGGGCGCCGGCCCTAGGAGATCCAATCTCCAAGGGGGGCGGCGGCCAAGGGGGTGGCTTGCCCCCAAGCCAAGTGGGGCACCCCCACCCCTAGGGTTTCCAACCCTAGGCGCAGGGGGGGCATGGGGGGCGCACCAGCCCACCAGGGGCTAGTTCCCCTCCCACTTCAGCCCATGGGGCCCTCCGGGATAGGTGGTCCCACCCGGTGGACCCCCGGGGCCATCCGGGATAGGTGGTCCCACCCGGTGGACCCCCGGGACCCTTCCGGTGGTCCCGGTACAATACCGATTACCCCCGAAACTTTCCTGATGGCCGAAACTTGACTTCCTATATATAAATCTTCACCTCCGGATCATTCCGGAACTCCTCGTGACGTCCGGGATCTCATCCGGGACTCCAAACAACTTTCGGGTTACCGTATACTAATATCTCAACAACCCTAGCGTCACCAAACCTTAAGTGTGTAGACCCTACGGGTTCAGGTGACACTCAGACATGACCGAGACGACTCTCCGGTCAATAACCAACAGCGAGATCTGGATACCTATGTTGGCTCCCACATGCTCCTTGATGATCTCATCGGATGAACCACGATGTCGAGGATTCAATCAATCCCGTATACAATTCCCTTTGTTAATCGGTACGTTACTTGCCCGAGACTCGATCGTCGGTATCCCAATACCTCGTTCAATCTCGTTACCGGCAAGTCACTTTACTCGTACTGTAATGCATGATCCCGTGATCAGCCGCTTGGTCACATTGAGCTCATTATGATGATGCATTACCGAGTGGGCCTAGAGATACCTCTTCGTCATACGGAGTGACAAATCCCAGTCTCGATTCGTGCCAACCCAACAAACACTTTCGGAGATACCCGTAGTGCACCTTTATAGTCACCCGGTTACGTTGTGACGTTTGGTACACCCAAAGCACTCCTATGGTATACGGGAGTTGCATAATCTCATGGTCTAAGGAAATGATACTTGACATTTGGAAAAGCTCTAGCAAAGGAACTACACGATCTTTAAGCTATGCTTAGGATTGGGTCTTGTCCATCACATCATTATCCTAATGATGTGATCCCGTTATCAATGACATCCAATGTCCATAGTCAGGAAACCATGACTATCTTTTGATCAACGAGCTAGTCAACTAGAGGCTCACTAGGGACGTGTTGTGGTCCATGTATTCACACATGTATTACGATTTCCGGATAACACAATTATAGCATGTACAATAGACAATTATCATGAACAAGGAAATATAATAATAAGCATTTTATTATTGCCTCTATGGCATATTTCCAACAGTTCTCTCCATGATGGGTGTTTTGCTTGTCGGCGAGCACCTGGCTTGGAGACATAGGACGTAGCACAAACTCTTTCCCTTTCATTTTGAAGCTATAGTGATTGGTACGCCCATTGTGAATGACACCTCGGTCAAATTGCCATGGCTGCCCAGGAAGGAGGTGGAAAACGGTCATCGGAAGGACATCACACTCCAAAGTGTCTTCATAGGCGCCGATCTTGAAAGAGACTTATATTCGATGCTCGACTTCTATGGTGCCGGTGTCACTTAGCCATTAAACCTTGTAGGGGTGAGGGTGCTTTGTCTTGACCAATTGGAGTTTGGAGCATAGGTCTTCACTTGCTAAGTTGTGGCAACTACCTCCATCAATGATGACCTTGACGGACCGTCCGTTTATGCCGGCCTTTGTATGGAAGATATGGCATCTTTGATCTTTGTCTTGTTGATGTTGAAGAGTCAAGACCTTGGAGACAACAAGAGCGGGACTTGAATCTTCATCACAAAAGACTTGATCATCTTCGTCTTCGTTGTTCACTTGTCGGTGCATGGCCACTTGCTCAAGGGCTTCCATTTCTCCTTCACTCATGGAGTCGTAGGTTCCGTCGTCGTTGAGGATCATGGTGCGCTTGTTTGTGCACTCGAAGGACTTGTGGCCTCAGCCTCCGCATGTGAAACATTTGATGGAACTTGTCTTGATGGTCTCCTCGGTTGGAGTAGATGATGATGAAGCTTTTCGGCTTGAAGTTGCTTGTAGTAGGAGGACGACTTGCGCTTGTCGAAGTCTTCTTGTAACTTGACTTGTCGCCGGTACTTGGTGATGCTCTAGTTGAGGTAGGAGTTGCTGAAGGTGCGGGAGCTTGATAAGAGGAGCCGTAGGTCTTGGACGAGAACTTGGCATACTTGAAATCATCTTGCACTTGGCGTTCCGCTTTGGTGGCTTGGTGCACAAGCTCGATGAGATTTGAGTATGGTTGGCAGTCGGCGGTCTTCTTGATGGGATGGTTGAGGCAATTCAAGAAGCGTGCCATTGTTTGCTCATCATCTTCCGTGACATTGGCTCTTATCATTGCAATATCCATCTCCTTGTAGTATTCTTCAACGCTCTTGGTTCCTTGCTTGAGTTGTTGGAGTTTCTTGAAGAGGTCGCGGTTGTAGTAGGTAGGAACGAAGCGTGCTCTCATGACATCTTTCCATTGCGCCCAAGTAGTGATGGGTGGATCACCCCTTGCCTCTCGGCGCTCAATGACTTGTTCCCACCAAATAAGGACATAGTCTTGGAATTCAAGGGATGCCATCGCGATCTTCTTCTCTTCTTCATAATTGTCCAAACAGAAGATCTTGTCAACTTTCAATGCACATGAAAGTTATTCTTCGGGATCGTTGCTTCCGTTGAACTTGGGCATGGTGAACTTGAGCTTGCCGTAGCATTGCTCTTCATTGTAATGGGGTCGAGGATGATGACGCCCATGTTGTAGATGTTTGTTCAACTCGTGGTGCTCTTGACGCGGAAGTTTGTCAACCTCATGTTGCTCTTGTCGTGGAGGATGTTCATTGTATTCATGCTCTCGATGAACTTGATGGTGTTGTCGAGCTTGAGGGGGAGCTTCGCGAGCTTGAGGAGGAACTTGGTAATTCACGCGAGCTTGAAATCTTTGTTCTTGAATTTCTTCGCGAAGTGCTTCATCTTGTTCACGGGCTTGACGGGTTCGGTCGGCAATGACTCGACTTGAATCGCGTAGAGCTTGTTGCACCGCAAGTGCTTGAGCATCACGAAGTTGTTGTTTTTGACGTTGTGTCTCGGCATCTTGTGCATGTTGGTGTAGACACGCACGTTCTTCCTCTTCATGTTGGCGTTGACGTTGCCGTTCTTGTGCTAGCGCAAAGGCTTCTTGGGTTTGACGTTGGCGATGCTCTTGCGAATCGGTGTCGCATAGAGGATTGAAGTTTGCTTGACGGTCGGTGCGCGCGGCTTGACGAAGAGTGTTCGATGTCGGAGTACTTGAGCCGGAGAGGGTGAAGTTAGAGTGGCGGCTTTAACGGCTCCTTCTTGAAGTGGAAGACGAGCGGTTGAGCAACAAAGCACGAATTTCGTCCATCCTTGCGTCATTCTCTTGCTTGTGATCGTCGAGCTTGTGGTCGAAGTAGTCCCTTGTACGTTGCTTGGAAAGTCGCAAATCGGCAGCAAGGTTGTCAATGCGGTCACTGATAGCTTGTTGCTCTTGATGCAAAGCACGTTGTGCACCAAAGAGGTGACTCTTGGTGATGAAGGAGTTCATGGCGTTGTCTTGTTCCATGAAGAGTGGGTTGGTAGAAGTACTTGGCCTATCCATCATTCGAAAGTGGTGGTGAGTAGGAAAAATGAGAGAACAAAACCAAAGTTACCTTTTCCGAAGATTGTGGATGTAACAAGTACGATCTCACATTGCTATAATAGGAGAATTGGTACCGGGAATTGTTTCTCACACCTACAAGTAAAAGGCTTATGGAGGAGCTCGGTTAGGATGGTGGCAAAAATTTCAAGAAAATGTTAGTCAAGATATCGATAAGGTTGAGAAGATTCACAGAAATGCAAGTAAAAACAAATAGATCAAACCCAATGATATCACTAGGAACACACACATGGAATATAGATGGGATCCGCACAACCAAGGAGTGAGCTCAAAATGTGCAACCATGGAAAATGCTCTTGTTGCGCGAATACTAGAGAGACGCTAGCTTGATTGCTCAAATGGGCTAGATACGCATGTGCACCAACCTATAAGAGAAACGTGTCATCTTCAATCCCAACTATGCTACGTATGAGGTGTCAAAGATGATATGCAAAAATGACTCGATGCTATTGCTTACAAGCTCTTTGTTGCTCCTCTTTTGCTTAAAAGCTTTTTTTTTAAGTTAGAGCCAAGTATGATATGAGACAAGTATGTAAGATATGCACGGGAGAGACTTATGGCACTAAGATTTTAACACGATGACTATGGTACACAATAGCGTGGCCCGACAATTCTCAACTTGCTAGTCTCGATGGGTAAGCGACGTGAAATGGCTCGGATTATCAATGCAAAAGCAAGGGTGAGATGTCATCGAGGTTACCGTCCGGTCGTACGGTAATAATGAAGTTGGTGAAGTCGGTGTGGTGTCCGAGTTGATGATCGAGTGGCGGTGATGATGATGTCCAAATGCGCCTAAGTAGCCGAAACACCTTAGGACACAAATAAACCGCGGTCCGAAACTCAAAAAACCGCGAGAAATAGTGTGGAAGAACATGAGTGTTGGTATGGAAGCAAAATGGGGCAAACAAAAGTTCCTGGATGGTCCGTGCGCACGGGGTAAGTGAGGCCCGTGTGCACGGGGTCCCGTGTGCACGGGGTCTCGAGGGTCCGTGTGCACGGGGTGTGCTGGGAGCGGATGAATAGCTCCAGATCCGTGGGGATTTTCTAAGATAAGGACAATTTCGAGGATTTGGAAGGTGGGGAAGAAGGAATATGGGTATCTTGCCAAACTCCAAATTCGTGGATCAAAACAACCAAATCTCACAAGATCCAACAAATTACAAGAAAAAATTTTGGGCTATTTTTGTGGGGATTTTCGAATTTGGACGAAAAACAACAAAATCAAGCTAGCAAATGGGGGGATGGGACTCCAAGATGTGAATCAACCTTGCTCATGATACCAAAATGATATAGGATGAAATCCTAGAGGGGGATTTTTTTCACTCTTGGAGGGGGAAAAGGGCAAACTCACAAGAACACAAAGAGGAAATTACTCAAACAATTCCCCGATCACACATCCACTAGAATAGAAAAATAAGATCCACGAGTCACAAGCACAATCTAAGGAAAGATACAATGGCAGACTTCATCCCACTCCTAGGAGATGAGGTCTCGAAGATAGTCTTCTCCTAAAGGAGGTCTTGAAATCCACTAGGATTCTTCCGAAAGGGGTCTTGATTCCACAAATGGGAAGGTAGAAGGAGCAAAGCACACAAATATCTCATCTCATACTTTGCTAACCCTAAACATAGCCCTAGGTATGGTTTATATAGTCTTGGGGTCAAAAGAGATGAAGAGGGGCTCGGTTTGTGGATCTCAGCCGTCCATCCTGGGAGGCCCGTGCGCACGGGGGTCCTGTGGGCACGGTAAAGGCCCGTGCGCAAGGGGTGCTCCAGCGCCAACTTACTGGATAGCCCATGGGCACGGGGTCTCGGGGGCCCATGCGCACGGGGTCACCTGCGACTTCTAGTTTTGCTGGTGTTGCACTCCATCTTGGTCCGCGTGGCCTTGGGGTGGTTCCTCTTCTCCTTGGGGGTGCTCCTGAGCGTCTTGGTGGTGTTCCTCTTCGTACCTAATGAGACATAGCGTATCTTGGTGAGGTAGCAACAACGTTCCATTCGTATCCATATGCAAGCTAAGTAGGAAGGAGTTTACCTCGGTTTCGAAAGCATGTGTTCTCGCTCTTGTCATAGGTCCATGTGGGGCTTGATGTGTCGGTGTAGATTCCATGGGGATGATGGAAGGATGCTCCGCATCACTTATGGTGTGATTCCTTCGGTGTAGCTTGAAATCGGGCACACATACAAACACTAAGCATTATATCTGGCCTAGATGCACATAAGTGCAATAAAGAACCAATCATGGAGCGGTATACCTTATGATCGAAGTCAATACCATTTTCATCAGTGCACAGATGGCCATTTGTGGGCATAGGAATTTTGACGCCTTTGCAATCTTGCATGCCGAATTTCCTCAGTACATCCTTGAGATATTTCTCCTGAGATATGAATATGCCATTGCGTTGTTGACGAATTTGAAGACCTAAGAAGAATTTTAATTCGCCCATCATAGACATTTGATATTCTTCACTCATCATGTAGGGAAATTCATCACTATAACGTTGGTCAGTACAGCCAAAGATAATATCATCATCATATACTTAGCACACAAATAATTCACCATCATAAGATTTAGTGAAAAGAGTAGGGTCGAGTGAACCGGGTTTGAAGCCTTTCTTCATGAAGAATTCCTTCAAGGTATCATACCACGCCCGTGGGTCCTGCTTGAGGCCATAGAGGGCCTTGTTGAGTCTGAAGACTTTGTCAGGATTCTTTGGATCTTCAAAACCTGGGGGTTGAGCAACATATACTTCTTCCTCAAGCTTACCATTGAGGAATGCACTTTTCACATCCATTTGATATAAAGTGATATCATGATGGTTAGCATAAGCAAGTACTATGCGAATAGCCTCAAGTCTAGCAACAGGTGTGAAAGTTTCATCAAAATCAATTCCTTCAACCTGTGTGTAGCCTTGAGCTACAAGACGTGCCTTATTCCTCACCACAAGGCCATTTTCATCTTGCTTGTTGCGGTAGATCCACTTTGTGCCAATGATATTGTGCTTGCGAGGATCTAGACGTTTGACCAGTTCCCAGACATTGTTGAGCTCGAACTGATGTAGTCCTTCTTGCATGGCCTGAATCCACTCAGGCTCCAGATATGCTTCATCTACTTTAGTGGGCTCTGTGATAGAGAGAAAAGCATAGTGCCCACAAAAGTTAGATAAATGTGAAGCTTTTGAGCGTGTGAGAGGACCTGGCGCTTTGATGTCATTGATGATCTTTTCAACTTGCACTTCTTTTGCAATGCGAGGGTGAGCTGGTTATCATTGAGGAATTTGATCAGCATTGTCTTCAGCACCATTTTCTTCCGTATTTTCTTCAGGTGCGTTAGCTCGATGTTCTTCATGTTCTGGAATGAATTCTTCAGCAAATTCTTCAGTAGGACTTACATCTTCAGTAGCCTTGAACTTGATAGTTTCCTCAGGTGCTGGTTCATCTATCAAAGTAGGTAGGTGCTCTCTTTGCGAGCCATTAGTTTCATCGAACCGCACATCTACAGTTTCAACAACCTTGTGAAGAACGTTGTTGAAGACTCTGTAGATGTGTGAATCCTTTCCGTAACCAAGCATAAAACCTTCATGTGCTTTCGGTGCAAATTTTGAGTTGTGATGAGGATCTCTAATCCAACATTTAGCACCAAAGACTTTGAAATAACTTACATTGGGTTTCTTGTCAGTGAGGAGTTCATAGGCAGTCTTCTTGAAGAATTTGTGAAGATATACTCTGTTGATGATGTGGCACACAGTATCAATTGCCTCAATCCAGAAACGATGAGGCGTTTTGTATTCATCAAGCATAGTGCGAGCCATCTCAGCAAGAGTCCTGTTCTTGCACTCCACGACCCCGTTCTGCTGAGGAGTATAAGGAGCAGATAACTCATGAGTAATACCAAGTTCATCAAGATAGTCATCTAGACTAGAATTCTTCACACCAAATTTGGTTGAAGCCCTCGAGGAAAATCGTTTGAAGACTTTGGTTGAAGCCCTCGAGGAAAATCGTTTGAAGACTTCCTGCATTTCATGTTTGTAAGTAACAAAGTGTACCCATGTGTATCAAGAGTAATCATCAACAATAACAAAGCCATATAGAGATGCATCATTTGTAACAGCAGAATAATGATTAGGACCAAAGAGATCCATGTGAAGCAATTCAAACGGTCGAGTAGTAGTCATGATTGTCTTCGTTGGATGCTTGGCCTTGGTCATCTTTCCAGCTTCACAGGCTCTGCATAAGTGATCCTTGAGGAATTTGACATTCTCAATGCCAATGACATGCTTCTTCTTCGCAAGCGTGTGAAAATTCCTCATGCCTACATGACCAAGTCGTCGATGCCAGGGCCAGCCTTCTGAAGCTTTTGCAAGTAGGCACACGGCTGGTTGTGGTCCTGTAGAGAAATCAACAATATACAAGTCTCGTCTCCTAAAGCCTTCGAACACTTTGGAATTGTCAGCTTCCATAAGCACTACACAACGGTACTTGCCAAAGACAACAACCATATCAAGATCGCAAAGCATTGAGACAGACATGAGGTTGTATCCTTAGGACTCGACAAGAATGACTTTGTCCATGTGTCGATCCTTTGTGATCGCAACCTTACCTAGACCCAATACCTGACTTTTGCCTTTGTCGGCAAAGATGATATGCTTCAGATGCGACGGAGATAATGGAGCATCCATCAATAGATTCTTGTCACCAGTCATGTGATTTGTACATCCACTATCAAGGACCCACTCAGTGGCTTTGGGCTGATCATCCTGAAGATGAATTAGTGCAACTTACGAACTCATATACTTCATTAGTGAAGAATATGACATCAATTCATCAGATCAATTTCATCAAGCAAATGAACAGATAAAGGAGTAGGAGGACGTGAGAAATGAAAGTCCATTTCTTCATGATTAGCCAGCGTCCTTTCAGGCATACTCAGGTCTCCAGCAAATTCTTCAGACGATTATGTACGTTTGGAGACCTGACCCTGCAGAAGAGATTAGTTCTTTTTCTTCACCACCCACATCTGAAGGGGTGGCAAAGAGTTCATCACTCTGCGAGCTCCATACGAGAAAGGTGGCATAGAAGCCAGTCCATTTCATTTCACATAAGAGGAGTTAGGATAAGAATATGAATAAGCAGAGAAGTTATTTGAGGACTTATGGACATAATGATTTGAAGAATAATGCACATATCCATAATCCTTAGATCTTCCCTGCGAAACAGACGGGTTAGCACGATGATGTTCATATGAGTACTTTAATACTTTTGAGGAATATGATCCATGTGAGGAGTTTGGTCCGTATGAGGACTTGGATCCATATGAAGAATTTGGTCCATATGAAGAATTTGATCTGGGGTTCCTATTCTTCACAGGTGGCGTCATGATGACATTCACCTGAAGATTTTCAAGGCATCTTTTGGGAACCCAGATTTTCTTCATAGGGGGACCGTTCCTGTAGTTAGTGCCAACATATCTAGCAAATACTTCACCATTCTGATTTTTGAACAGTTTATAGTTGGAGTCCAATGACTCATCATCAGAACGAGGAGATTCACATGCAAATCCAGATAAGTTAGGTGGATCAACTGGAGGTCCCTTTGCAGCAACCCATGTAGTTTTGGGGTACTGCTCAGGCTTCCAATATGTACCATCAGCATTGAGTTTCCTCTCAAAGGCAATACCCTCTTTCCTAGGGTTCCTGATGAGGATCTGCTTTTTAAGCACATCACAAAGAGTCTGATGCCCTTTGAGGCTTTTGTACATGCCTGTCATGTACAATTCCTTCAGCCATGCATCGTCAGTGATACTAGCAATGTCCTCAGATGAGGATTTAGTGATAGCAGAGGCATGTGAAGAATTTGAAACATTAGCAGCATTTGAACATTCAGGTGAAGAATTAGCAGATTCACGTTGAATGCATTTCAAACAAGGAGGGACAAATTGTTCCTGAGAAGCGCTGATTTGTTGAGCAAGTAATGAATCGCGCTCCTTCTGAAGATCTTCATAACTCACTCTTAGCTTCTCAAGGTCTTGCTTTCTTTGAAGAAATTCATAAGAAAGCTTCTCATGATCAGATAAGATAGTGTTATGATGACCTTGAAGGTTGTCAAACCTAGTCTGAAGTCTCTGAAGATTTTCAGTCAAGGGTTTAGTGCGATCCATTTCTTCACCCAACATATCATCACTTTTGTTTAGCATGTAATGAACCTTTTCCAAAGCTCTTTGTTGTTTAGTGGCAAGGGAAGCAAGTTTGACATAGCTGGGTCCAAATTCATCACCAGATTCATCATCACTAGACTCAGATAGGTAGCATTCAGTTACCTTAGCATCCTTTGCCATAAGGCATGATGCAGAAGATGATAATTCTAGTTTGAATGTCATCGCTTTGAGAGATTCCTTGAAGTCCTCAAACCAAGGATCATGACAGGTTTGATGACCTTCATAGACCTCAAAGAGACGGTCCTAGATAAGCTTCGCACGATCGAGATGCATGATATTCCTGAACTGATTTTGAGACAGATAGGAGCAGATGACGTCCTTTGCAGTGAGGTTGAGAAGAGTGTACTTGCGAATGTCATCTGCTTCCGCCATCTTGCATAGATCGGTAAGACCAATCTCAGTGACGGTCCACAGCTCGCTGTTCATTGCCATGAGGCGCTTCTTCATCATGACCTTCCACTTGGGATACTCGTGACCGTCAAAGATGGGGCATGTCACTTTCTTCATACCTGCGGTCGAAATAACTAAACTCCAGGCGGTTAAACCAAAATCACACAGAACAAGGGAGTACCTTGCTCTGATACCAATTGAAAGTGCGTTATATCGACTAGAGGGGGGTGAATAGGCGATTTTTGTGAATTCTTCACTGAGGAATTTGCAGATGAGGAAATTCCTTAGCGAAGAACTCCTAGCAGCGGAATAAGTACTCGAAAGTAAACATAACATAATACAAGCGTAGTCATCATGATGAAATGAAGACAGGCACAGAGTACAGAAAGCGTAAGCACAGGATAACTCAGGATGAAGACAAACAGACTGAAGAAATTGAACTGAGGAAATTGAGAGAATCTTCAGTCAAAGTCTTCAAGTGCAGATATGAACGAGTACACAACACAATTATGAGGAAATGAAAGAGTTGAGGAAATAGAACCAGTAAGCTTGGTGAAGACAATGATTTGGTAGACCAGTTCTGACTGCTGTCTCAGTTGTACGTCTGGTTGGAGTGGCTGAGTATTTAAACTCGAGGACACACAGTCCTGGACACCCAGTCCTGAACACGTAGCTCAGGACACCAAGTCCTCACCGTATTCTCCTTGATCTAAGGTCACACAAACCTCGCCAAATCACTCATGGTAAGTCTTCAGGTGACTTCTGAACCTTCACAAACTTGGTCACTCGGCGATCCACAATTCCTCTTTGATTGTCTAGACCATGACGCCTAACCGTCTGGGAGAAGCACGGTCTTCAAAGGTAACAAGCGTCGGATCCACGCAGGATCAATCTCTTCAGTGATGCTCAATCACTTGGGGTTTGTAGGTGTTTGGGTTTGGGTTTTCCTCACTTGATGATTTTCGCTCAAAGTCCTCGGAGGATGGGTTGCTCTCAAATGACAAGTGTCAGTTTCTCTCAGAGCAGCCAACCAGCTAGTGGTTGTAGGGGGCGGCTATTTATAGCCTAGGGAGCAGCCCGACATGATAAGACATAAATGCCCTTCAATGATATGATCGTTAGGTGGATAGATATTTTGGGACAACTAGCTCATAGCACAGCAACGGTCGGAATTTTGAGTAGCAAAATCCTCAGGGCTATCATGTTCCTCACTATGTAGGTAATCCGCATTGGCGAATTCCTAACTCCTCAGTCAGAACAAATTCCTCAGAGACCAGAACAACTTTGTCTCTGTCACTACTCGAAGGGATTGGTAGGTGTAGGATTTTGAGTTGAGCATCACATGGAAATTTTTCCTTAGTATTTCCTCGACCCCCTTTAACAGTACGGTGTTTCCTATGACTCAAGAAAGAGAAAATGAAACTACGAAAACAAAAGTCTTCACGCTTCATGTTCATCGAATGAATACCAAGTCTTCAAGGTCACACCAATTTCTTCACTTTCAAAGTCTTCAGAAATCCAAAGTCTTTAGTCAAAGAACTTCATTTTTAGGGGTCGACTTTCTATGTAAATATCAAACTCCTCATATTCTTATCGACCTTTGTACACTCACAAACGCATTAGTCCCTTAACCTATAAGTCTTCAATACACCAAAATCACTAAGGGGCACTAGATGCACTTACAAGCATGGAGATGATGGCATGCGCAAGGCTAACAAGAACAGAGTTACAAGTTATGATTTCAGGACTTTGAAGCCACCATAATGAGTGCATGAAGCCTTGGAAGAAATATACAAGATGCCACTTCATAAATTTCGTCCAAAGGCTATTATAGGTTTTGTGTCACCTTATTATTGGATCAGCCCACGTAATTCTGAAATACAGAAGTATAGGCTGTTTTTAGAGTCTGTATGTATGGGGAAAATAGAGTTCGGGTTGGTTTCGGACCCCTCCTCCAAGGGGCCACGAAATCCCCCCCTCTTCCACCATATATACAGCCCTTAGGGCATCGTTTAGACTTTGGGTTCTATTTAGATTAAAAGTTCGCCATAGATGCAACTTTGCGTACTTCATTTGTGTTCAACGACTAGCCTAAGATGTCGTAGAACCCCACTTTCATCAATAAAGCTTTGCTCTTATATTCGCAATATCCAGATTGCAATCTCAGTTTCTAGCTTGTTCATTGTTTGCTCGTAGGAAATAGACCCTCGTGGTCAGCTTGATCATGCTCCGGCATGGTCAATAACCCTTCGGAAGTTGGCTTAGTGATTTCTAAGGTGCGATGCCTTCGCATGTTCGTAGTCGGGTCGTCAAAGTCGACTCACACAGAAAATGATATCTATCTCATTGAAACATCGAGACACCTTTGCCTCTATCATCTAGATGATAGTCTTATCCAAAGAGTAGGTCTTCAAATCCACTTGGGATCCTCTCCTAAGAAATCTTGATCTCCAAGAGGAGTGGTAGAAGTAGCAAAGCCCTATCAATATCTCACATATACTTTGCTGACCCTAAACATGACCCTAGGTACGGAATATATGGGTAGGTGGGCGAGCGGGACGAAGTGGAGGCCCAATAGAAGCTCATAGTCGTTCATCCTAAAGGGACCGTGCGCACGGGGTAAGTTGGGCCCGTGCACATGGGGTCCTGTGTGCATGGTACACGGCTGTCGGATTTCAGGTTCCGGCAAAACCCTTGAGGTTCGAACACTGGGGTGCACACGAAGATCTTTCCTTCCCCCTCACGCCCTCGCAATGATAAAAACCTAGCTCGCCGAACTCGAAGAACAAGGGACACAAGAGTTTATACTGGTTCGGGCCACCAATGCGGTGTAATACCCTACTCCAGTGTGGTGTGGTGGACTGCCTTGTAGGCTGAGGATGAACAAGTACAAGGGAAGAATAGCCTCCTAGGGAGAGGTGTTCTTGAGCTCGATGAGCTTCTGCATATGAGGGTGGAATGGATCTATCCCCCACCTATGGTGATGGCTAATCCTATTTATAGAGGCCCTGGTCCTCTTCCCAAATATTAGGCGGGAAGGGAGCCCACAACGGCCAATTTGAAGGGGGATAACTAGTACTAGCTATCCTAACAAAAGGTGGTCTTCGCCTACCAAAGGCTCTAGTGGTGACGCCGTGGTGGGCTCCGTGATGACCTCCAACCCGCCGTCCTGCTGGTCTTGGTCTTGTTATACCGATATGGAAACCTTTGCCTGATGCCTCGGGACTCCTTGCCTGCGCCTGTTCCTTTAGCACCAAAGAGGCAACTGGTGCTCTGCGCCTGCTGGCGCCTGCCTGGCACCTGCCTGGCCTTGGTCATCATGGCTCACGTCATTGGAACCTCACGAGGTGCCCCTCGCCTTGATCTCTCTGCTCCTCGTGAGCCAGCCTACTGAGGCTGCCCCTGAGGAGGTCTTGTGCCGTCCGCCTCAGGAGGCTTGGCCCCTCGTGAGGGTCTTGGGTGTTTTTCTGGTGAAGATGGGCCATACTAGGCCACTGGAGGAGCCACGTCGTGGGCCGCAGGCAGGCAAGTCTGGGGACCCCCGTTCCCAAAACGCCGACAGTAGCCCCCGGGCCTAAGGCGCTCTCGGACTTGGCTTTGAGGCGAAGCCAAAGGGCAAGTGTGGAGCACCGTGGGCCCCAATAGCCTGCGGCCTCGATTGACGTGTGGCGACTGATGGGACATGGGTGTCTCCGCTTCCCCATGATGCCTCGGCAACTGCCCGACTTGACGAGTCCCTGGTCCATGCAGAAAATCCATCATTACGTGTGATCGTGGGGGTCGTCGGTTGGCCTTCTCCCTCTATAAATGGGGAGGGGCAGATGCCTCGTCGCCCATCTCTTCCTATCTCCCGCTTGCGTCTTCTTCCTCGCTTCACTGCTAGCCACGACATCCATGGCACCGATGAAGAGGTTCTCTGCCGCGGAGAAAGGAAAGGCTCGCCAAGAGAGGTCTGGTTCTCCTCCGCCCAAGAGGGGGCGTGGTCACCCTCGCAAGAACACCTCGACCCCCACTGTGGCTCCCCGTGGTCAAGGACGGATCTCTTCGGGGTCCGGTGCTGCTCCGGGCGTCCGAGGCGGCGTTTCTCCTCCTGGTGGAAGTCGCTTGGGGCGTGGCGGTCCCGTCGGCGAGTTGAGGTGCACCGTGGTTGCCAGGCCTCCCCGACCATGCTTCCACTCCATGGAGGTGTGCTTTCGGAGTTTGTTGTGTGGTCAGAGAACCCGACTAGCACCTGGCTCCAGCTTCCGCGCTTCTTTGCCGGAGAGCTGGCGGCTTCGGGTCACGGCAGCCTCTGGCTACAGGCGGACGGCTGCTGTAGCTAGGCCTTGTGGGTCGCGGTGAACATCTCTACCGCGGGCAATGTAGCCCTAGCTCGCGGCTGGCAGACGTTTGCCCGCGCGTGCGGCCTGGGCGGGCAGTGCGCCCTCCACTTCAAGTACGATGGTGCTGCAACCCTCCTCGTGAGGGTGTTCGGGGAAGATGGTCGCCGTGCTCGATGCTGCCCTGAAGATGACGACGACGGTGGCGAGGTGCTTGGCCTTGGCGATGGCCGCGACAAGCATGAGGGCGACCTTCCCCTCAGCGGCGACTATGGTTTGCCCGGCTATGGCAGCTCCTCCTCCGACGAAAGCTCCAGCAGCAACGACTACGACCAGCCATCGGGCCCGCTTCGAGGATGGTGGCGGGTCATCCCGCCGTCGCGCCCCGGTGAAGCGCGAGGACGGCTCTAGCTGAGAGCGGGGTGACCCTCATGAGCAGCCATGTCATAGGAGCCGCTTTTGCTTGTATTCTTCTTCCCTTACCCATGCATTGTCAGAAACGAATTTGGGGCCCTACGAGGCCGTGTAATGAAATGTGGTGCTTATGTTGCTTTTATGGTGCATTTATTGTTTCCGGGTTGTGTTGTGAGATCTATGCTTTATACGGGTGTAGAGGGGGCAACTTAGCTTGATGTGTCCGAAGCAGCTTTGACCTCATGACGGCGCACGTCTCTAGGTACCTGGTGGGATTTCCCCGCTGTTGATTTGAGTGACACCACGAAGCTGCAAAAAGTCGTCAAGAAATCCATAGCCTTTCTTGCACAAAGCCTCAGGTATGGGCTGGTTATGGCCAAACGCACTGCGTCGCAGTACCCGTGGGGCACGGACTAAAAAAGGGGGATGCGCCGACCACAAGCTCAAACGAGGACGCCTCGTGGAAACCAGGGAAGTGCGCATGCGTGTACTGCCTATCTAGCCCGCCTCGCGGGGCATGCAAGAGAGAGTGTCGGGCAACTGCCTCCCTCCCTAGCGAAGAAACAAAGGATCGAGGGAAGGATCAGAAAGAAGAGGGGGTTCAACCAAACCAACGAGAAACGCCAGAACTCCAAATTTCACTAAAGGCAAAGGGGCAAGCCAACTTCAGAAAGCAAATGAAAAGCCGCGTCCAGCACCTAGTCTAGTATTCTCACCAGCACAGAGCTAAGTGCTGCACCTAGGACGTGGGTGGGAGCCCCCGAGGCCCGAGGGCGGCACTCCTGAGACTCCAGGGCGTGTACAGCCCCACTCATTATTACGTGAGAATGTCACGAGCGGAGACCTTCACAGGCACTGGACCTTGCTTCATGGGTAGAACTTCCGGAGGCGCTGGATGTTCCAGGCGTTCTGGATGGGGATCCCGTCCCGCGTCTCCAGGCGCGCGGCGCCAGTCCTGGAGACGCGGGCGATCCTAAATGGGCCCTCCCACATGGGCGAGAGCTTGTGCAGCCCTTCCCCTGGAGAGCACCCGCCTTAGGACGAGATCACCCACCTCGAGCGTCCTGGAGCGAACGCTGCAACAGTGGTACTGTCGCAGCGTCTGTTGGTATCTTGCCGCTCGAAGCGAGGCTTCATGGTGGTGTTCCTCCCCCAGCACGAGGTCCATCCCCTGCATGGCGTCCTGCTGCACCTCATCAAACGCCAGGACCCGCGCGGAGTGATGCCTGACCTCGTGAGGGAGAACCGCTTCTGCTCCGTAGACGAGGAAGAAAGGGGTCGCGCCTATTGGCTTGGTGGGGGTGGTGCGGATGGACCACAGCACGGACTGGAGCTCGTCATGCCAGCCCCTTCCGCAGGCCTCGAGCTTCTTCTTGAAGGTCCTAGTCTTGAGGCCTCTCAGGACCTCTGCGTTGGCGCATTCAGCCTGGCCATTGCTCTCGGGGTGTGCAACTGAAGTGTAGAAGATCTACATTCCAAGGTTAGCACAATATTTCTTGAAGAGATTGCTAGTGAACTGCGAACCGTTGTTGGTGATGATGCGGTTAGGGACCCCGATTCCGGCTCACGAGGCCCTTGATGAACTTAACTGCAGACCCGGCTGGGATGGTGCGGACAGCCTCCACCTCTGCCCATTTGGTGAACTTGTCGACGGCGACGTAGAGGTAGCGGTAGCCCCCAGGCGCTCGAGGGAATGGGCCTAGGATATCCAGCCCCCAGACTGCGAATGGCCACAAGAGCGGGATGGTCTGGAGGCCCTGAACCGGCTGATGGACCTGCTTGGCATGGAATTGGCACACCTCGCAGGACTTTACCAGCTCGGTCGCGTCGTTGAGTGCCGTGGGCTAGTAGAACCCGCTGCAAAACGCCTTGCCAACCAGGGTACGAGACGAGGAGTGACGCCCGCAGTCTCCACCATGTATGTCAGCTAGCAGCTTGCTCCCCTGCTCCCTGGAGATGCATCTCAAGGAAACATCATTTGGTCATTTTCTGTACAGCTCACCGTCCTGGATGCAGTATCACTACAAAAAAATACACTTCCGTGATGATACGTGTTTGTCACAGTAGGTCACGTTTTCTGTCATGCATGTACATCCATGACAATTTTATGATAGAATCAAGATAGTCATACTTGTGCTGTCGTGGAAGTGTTCCATGACATTACCAAAATTATCATCACGAAAGTGTCCACTTCCATGACGATAAATCGCGCGTCACAGAAGTGCTTTTGTCAAGGGTGACCGACACGTGGCATCCACTGTAATGGAACGCCGTTAAGCTATCGGGTCCGGTTTTGGATCCGATAACCCGTTAACAGCCCCAACCAATGGGGATTTTCCACGTGTAAAATCATCATTGGCTGGAGGAAACACGTGTCGGCTCACCATTGGGACAGATGGCATCAACTCATTGGACCCAAAGCGCCTATGATACGTCGACACGTGGCATGGCCCAATAGAGGCCCATTCCTATGAAAAGGCTGGCCCATTTGACTTGGTCAAAATGTGGCAGGACGGCCCATGGCAAGCCTGTTAACGGCATGTTCGCATATAGCCCATTTATAGCCCGCTAACCCAGGGCCCGTTTACGGTCTATCCGAATTAGGCCCAGTAGCGTCATCTGGGCCGTCCAATATAATTCCAGTCCGTTTTAACTTCTGGCCCATGTATGGCCCATGACGTCTTTCAGCCCATATGAGGCCCTTACTACTCCCGGCCCATTAACGGCCCATGGTAAAACTGGCCCGTAATGAACAGTGTATCACTTTATACCCATTAACGGCACGTGGTGAAACTAGCCTGTAATGAACAGTGTATCACTTTATACCCATTAACGGCCCGTTATTCCGTTGGGCCATTTCCAGCCCATGTTATCTTTCGGCCTTCTCAGGGCCCATTTATTCTTGGGCTCATTTCCAGCATTCATTTACTTACGGCCCTTTACTGTCATTTTCTGCTTGTGGGCCAAATTCAGCCTGTGGTTACAGTCGGACCATTTGTGGCCCGTTAATACGTTGGGACGTTTTCATAGCGTCATCAAATACGCCCGATTAATGACAGCCCATTATGGTCGGCCCATGAACGGACGATTTCAACTCTAGCCCATTTACAGCCATAATGTGGTCTGTTATTGGCCCATGTTTGGCCAACCGATCATACGACCCGTAGAAGTCCCATTGATGATATGGCCCGTAGAAGGCCCATTGTGTCTACGGCCCGTATAAGGCCCATTGTTTCTACGCCACATAGAAGGCTCATTGTTCATACGGCCCTTAGAAGGCCCATTGTTTCTACAGCCCGTAGGAGGCCCATGTTAACTACAGCCGGTGGGCATCAAAGTTCGCCAATAGTGCAAATATAGGGAACACCCTACACTATACAAAAATGGCTTGCTGTTTTCTTCAACCGGTGGCTGCACGTTAAGAACAAATTTTGGATCGCACCAAAACAAATTACAACTATAAAAAAAGGAAGGTTGGCATAAAATTTAACAGTCTAGCACATAAATGCACCACCAGAAGTTCAGAAGCTCAGTGCATTTAACCTGACGGTTACGTTTTCATTTTGTATTGTCCGATGGAGCACCATAACCTTCGCCTTCGATTCTCCTAGGCTCCTGAACAACATAGCAAATGTCTAATAGTCTGGTTTCAAAACCATGCATATCTTGACAACATCGAACAATGTCTCTCCTTGTTTCACAAAGGGTCTCTGTTAGGGAATGGACTTGTGTCTAGAGCGTAGATACAACATTGTTTTGAACTTCCATATCTTGATCATGAGGCAGTTTGCACGAGATTGCCCTAACAACCAACCCAGTATTACGCAGGAACGTGCTTTTGGCATTGTTAGTGGACAAGTACTGACCCACTGCAGCAAGAGCTGACATTGCAGTTATAGTTGCCTCGCCACCTTCAGAAGGTGGCAGTTCCACCATTTTTTCCATAGCTCGCTGAAAAGTTGAGGTTTAACATTAGTAGTACCAGAACAGAAGATATTAAGGAGGCAGCAAAACCAAACAAAATAGCTTTGGTCTATATACAGAATTTATTCTGGTGAACCCATGTAAAATATTAGCTGTATTTTATTGCAAAGTACATAATAAAACCAGGTTCCAAACATATGACCATGTACCATCGCTAATGTATTGTCTATTTCTTCACATTGTATTGAGGGCTAAGGATAAAGAGACGAAGTTTATAATATGGTAAGAATAGTATGACATCATTCATATCACAAAACAACTGAGAACAGACAAACAGGCAATTGTAACGTTGTGTGGGCAAGTCCAGCACGGAACTAGATTACAGGTCAAGATCAAAGGAACATCACTCCTCTCTTTTAAACCTTGTAAGGTGCAATGGTATGCTAATACAATTGTGTATAAAATTGAAAAGAGTAATAGACATTGGCTGCAAACCATGCAGTTCAAGGCACAAGTTAGAATAAGTAGTAGTTAAAAGGCATGAGGATTAAGGACTTACAACAGCGGCTTTGACTGGTGTAGTCATGCCCTTCTTCTTGCTGGTGTGACAGTCCTTGAAGATTTCCACAGCATATGGTTTGGGTACTTTTTGGCCTTGCGGGCTTTCCTCTGCATATGGAACAAGTCAATATAGATCTGATAATATGGTACAGCGAAAAGAGTGAAACAGCAGCTAATTATAAGAGTCTCGCAGTGTGCAATATAGCTACGAGATCATGTCGTCTATTGGAATTTCACTTCCGTACGATTGGCCTTGTTCTTTGAACATTTCACCTACAAGAAGATAGATTTGTGTGGCACATGCGTAAATAGGACTTCAACATGTGATCTGATCACATATATATAATGTACCTAATACTTCGGATCAAACCAGTTTAACGAGGCCCCTCCAGTCTTCATCCAATATATTTTCCACTGGAGATGTTTGGGAAAGTTCACTGTTAGCCTTGCCTTCAAAGTGAGTTTTCCTCAAGTTATACCGATATTGTCGCAGAGCAGACTTGTAAACATGAACCTCACCTATTGAAAATTATGGGAGTCTCATTATCAGCAACCTAGAAAGTATGGGACAGAGCAAGACGATATTACTAGTTTCCATACATAACCATACTTATAGATAAATAGTCGAGGAAGGTGTTGAACTGGGTTCCGTCTTTGTCATTCTTGTACTAAATCCATTTTGGGATGATACGTACATGACACCTAATGGCAACCGCTGCCTCTGATACTAACTTGGCTGACTCTGTAGCATCATGTGGCCTTTTTAAACCTGCCTCAAAACGGATCTCCATTCTTCCTCCTCTAGATTTAGTTAACCTATCAAGCATTATCCCTGATGTTTGTTTCCTCTTGCGCCTAGGTGCTAGTCCGACAATGAACATAGGAAGTGTTAGTGTACATCAAACTGTGAGACTACATATAAAGAAGCATGCAACTGTAACTTGACTCCAGCAACTACCTTCTTGTTGTTGAAGCTCACAAGGTTCATCTGATCTTGCCAACTCGTCTTGTGTCAAGAGTTCTTGGGAAGTAGTGTCGGGTGGCAAGGGAGCTTGGGAACGTGCTCCTAGCTCAGTTGACGCACGAGTAACTCGTGCAGCTGGTAGTACTGTCGAAGGTGTTGTCAGAACTAGGGTTGTCTCTGCTTGTTTGGTAGCAGCTATTTGTTTCTGTTTGGCTTTTTCTGCAGCTCGTGTAGCATGGGATACCCTGCTTGTAGAATTTTCCGCTGGACTTTGACCTTCTATTGCACCATCAGTACCAGCAGAATCTGCAAGATTCTTCCGGTTCCCGTTCCCTGCCATTCTGTGTTTCTTCCTCTTTCTCTGTGGCATGTTAAGTCAAGCCGACAAGAAAAACGAATAACAATTTAGTTCTTCAGAACAAATTGATGTGTGATAAAGACGAGCTGAACTTTGATGTTAGACAACCACATGATAGGAGGATGTAATATGTACGAAAAATAGGACAGAAGGGATAACCAGAACTATGATGTGTAAACTAAGCAGAAGACATTTCACTAAATTAGAAGCAATGCAATGGAAGGTATACACCATATGAAAGATGCTACAAATATCGCTGTTCCAAGTTAACAGTGTCTCATCATAAATGGCGTTTAAACAAATGTGAAGTAGTACAAGAAATAAATCATATGCAAGATGCAAACAACATCACACTACCAAGTTCGAGGCCTCTTGTCATTAGTGCCATTACATATTCACGGCTTAGGATGTGTAAACTAAGGAGAAGGCATTTCAACAAATTAGAAGCAATGAAAGCTAGACACCATATGAAAGATGCAACGAATATCACTCTACCAAGTTAAAATTGTCTCGTCATAAGTGCCATTTCAACAAATTAGTAGTACAAGCTAGAAAAGAATGCGAGATGTAACCTATATCACACTCCGAAGTCAAACGTGTCTTATGATAAGTGATTGTTGCAGGTTACACAATAGTAGTAATTTGATGTAAGAACATGGTGTGATAGACAGATATCGTATGTTCTAGAAACAGGAACACGTGTCTTATTCAAGTATAATGTGTAAAGTAAGCAGATGGAATTCAACAAAATTAGAAGCAATACAAGCTAGATATCACACATAACATGCAACCACATATAACAGTGCCAAGTTAGAGGGAGCACCGGTGATGGTGCACTAGGTGAGATGTGCTCATCATAAACACAGCTACGTTGAGTGTCTATGCATGTGTTGTCTTGGAAATCATCTTGGGGGGATGGAGGAGTAGACTCTATAGAGGCTCTCCGTTTGGAAGGAGCACCTTTATCCGCTGCCTTGCTAACTTCCTTACGCTTTATTGATTTTGAATTGTCAAGTAAAACCGACAAGAAAAAGTAATAAAATTCTCTCTTCAGAACTCATTCATGCATGATACTGACAATCACTACTTTGATGTAAGGCAAACACATGATACCAGGATGGAATATGTACGAAAAACAGGACGACATGGCATGTTCACAACTGTTTGTGTAAACTAAGCAGAAACCATTCCAACAAATAAGAAGCAATGCAAGCTAGACACCACATGAAAGATGCAACCAATATGACTCTGCGAAGTTAAAAGCGTCCCATCATAAATGGAATTTCAACTAATTAGAAGCAGCGCATGCTATAAATCATATGAAAGATGCAACTAATATCGCATTTCATATACTAAAGGTGTCTCCTCATATTGATTGATGCAGGATACAAAAACAATAGTTTTATGTAAGGACATGCTTAATAGACAGATGTACTATGTACTAAATACAGGAAGGCATGTCACATTAACAGGTATAATGTATAAGCTAAGCAGAATAGCACATGCAGTTTAACCAGATTGGAAGAATTACAATCTAGACACCATATGCAACGTGCAACCACATATCACACTGCCAAGTTAGAGCAAGCACCTATGATGCTAGTGTAGGGGAAATGCGGTAATCAACTACAGATCTATGTTCACTATCTTCATATAGCCTTGTTGTTTCTTGAGAATCATGTCGGGAGGCTGACACTGCATTCTTTAAATGAGGAGTAGTCCACTTGCATGGCTACCTCATCATAAGTGATTGATGAGGGATACACAAGAACATTAGTTTGATGTAAGAACATGGTTAATACAAACATGTACTAGTATGTACCACAAACAGAAAGGATGTCATATTCAAAGGTATAATGTGTAAGCCAAGCACATGCAATTTAACCAAACTGGAAGCAATACAAGCTAGACATTTGGCTGGAGTGGTGAGCATGATCATCTAGGACCTGAGAGCCTGGTGGGAGGCGGGCTGCTTCGCCACCATCGCGACTTTTTAGTTGGCTTCTAGGTGATGCCTGTCTTTGTTGGGCTTGTCACTGGCTCGGCCAATGCCCTAACTAGCTATTTGTCTTCTAGTGCTCACGGGATGGTGGTTCATGTAAAAAATATCTTTCCTTATCTTAATAAAGACCGACTTCGGCCTTTCGAATACAAGCTAGACACCATATGGAACATGCAACCACATATGATACTGCGAAATTAAAGCAAGCACCTGGGACGGTGGTTCATTGCGAGCGAGGTCATCAACTCCAGAGCTATGTTTACCGTCTCCATCTGCTGACACTGCACCCTTTATAGCGCTGTAACATGCCGTGCTTACCCGCGTAGAAAGCTGGAGCAACTTCTCTCTTTTCTTTTCTGCTTCTCTCGAGGCAGACTCTAAAATACCCTTGCATAAAAACACAATAGCGAGAGTATGTGTCGGTGTCAAAACCGGCGGATCTCGGGTAGGGGGTCCTGAACTGTGCGTCTAAGGAGGATGGTAACATGAGCCAGGGGACACGATGTTTACCCAGGTTTGGGCCCTCTCGATGGAGGTAATACCCTACGTCCTGCTTGATTGATCTTGATGATATGAGTATTACAAGAGTTTATCTACCACGAGATCATAGAGGCTAAACCCTAGAAGCTAGCCTATGGTATGATTGTATGTTGTCCTACGGACTAAATCCTCTGGTTTATATAGACACCAGAGGGGGCTAGGGTTACGCAAAGTCGGTTACAAGGGAGGGTATCTACATATCCGTATTGCCAAGCTTGCCTTCCACGCCAAGGAGAGTCCCATCCGGACACGGTACGAAGTCTTCAATCTTGTATCTTCATAGTCCAACAGTCCAGCCAAAGGATATAGTCTGGCTATCCGGAGACCCCCTAATCCAGGACTCCCTCAGTAGCCCCCGAACCAGGCTTCAATGACGATGAGTCCGGCGTGCATATTGTCTTCAGCATTGCAAGGCGGGTTCTTCTCCAAATTCTGAATCTCTGCTGAGTAGTGTCCGGCTCCCCATAAATGTTACACTTCTTGGCTTCTGCGCCCAATGGGCTATCTTCCACGTGTCGAGCGAATGCGGGGAGCCAGGGCGTTTTTACATTCGCCCCCCCTAGCCATGTAAATAAATTGTCTATTAAAGGGACGGGGATTCTTTGATCCAAACCACACCATCCTCCCACGGCGAGTATCCATCGGAGCGCGCTCAGAAAAAATCCATTCCAACATGGCCGGCCATCGCAGCTCCTCCTCCCGCTCCCGTAGCCCTAAGCCCGGTGATTGGGAGAAGTGTTCCGTCCCGCATAGCCAATTAGTAGAGTTGTAGACCCAGGGATTTCTCCCTGCAGCATATATGGTCCCTGTTCGAGCTGGGCTCGCCACCTATAATGACGGGGAGCAAGCGGAGAGCTTCCCCAATCCCTCCAAGGGGGAGCGGGTATGCCTTGTCCCTTATTTACTAAGGGGACTTGGATTTCCAATCCATCCGTTCCTCCGTGGGCTCCTGGAGTTTTACGGCCTCCAGTTGCATAATTTCACCCCCGCTTCCATATTCCACATCGCTGGTTATGTTGCCCTTTGTGAGCTGTTTCTGGGCTGCGAGCATCATTTCGAGCTGTGGAAGAGGCTATTCTGCCTTGTGCCCCGCACACAGGAGGGGTCGCTATATCAAGTGGGCGGAGCCGAAATATGGCGCATCGCCGGGACCGGATACATGTCCGGTACCCCGAAGAAGACGTCCGAAGACTAGCCTTCGGAGTGGTTTTACATGGAGGACGTCCCCCTTCTAGATCCTATTCAGAGGGGTCTTCCTGAGTTCAACAATGCTTCTCTGAAGAAACGCCGAAGCTGGCGCCCATGGAGCCCCCAGGAGGAAGACAACGGAGAAGTCCTTTACCTGATGGACCAGATTAAAGTGCTGGCTCAATCAGGATTGACAATAATCAAGGTTATGTCAATATGCATAATGCGGGGGGTGCATCCATTTCAATATCGAGGGCACCCCTTGTGGTGCTTTAACGGGAAGATGATGCCACCCGCTGCGGGCGCAAGTGACCGGACTCCGCTGCTGCTCTAGCAAAAAATTTGTCTGAGTTGTTCAAGGGAGAGGAAGAGGAGTTCATATGTATTAAGCCACGGGATGGATTCTCCATGTACAACCCTCCAAGATGGGCGAGCTATAACTTACTCCCAACCTTCCTGCATTCTTCGTCGTAAATACTCACCTTGCCATTTCACGGCAAGAACTGTGAAAAGCTGTAAGGGAGGTCAACAGCCCACCTCCAGAATTGGAGGACCCTGACCGGGCCCTCGATCCCAGACTCGAAGAGGATCCGGACATATTTGTGGAGCTGATAGACAGGACATTCTATCAATTGAGCTGCGATGACGCCATGGTGGCCATCATGGCCAACTATCCTGGGCTACTCCCTGCATCGCATGTAAGAAAAAACCAGAGTCCCAACTTCTGAGAAGGATCCCCTTTTATGCACTTCACCTACCGTACACATATGGTGTTTTACAAGGAAGGCCTTCGGGACGCCACGCCGAACCCGCAGTGACTCGCCAACAAGGGGTACCGAAGCCGGGTAGGCCAAAAAGGACGGTGGTCAGGACTGAGATGCCGGTGTATAGGTATGATACAAAACCTCGCTCCGTGGTTGTCGTCTTTCTTAAAATATAATGACGTCCATGTTTCCTAGTAGAAAAAACACTTGCCGGACTATATCCGGAGAGGTTATCGGTCACGCCTCCACCAGTCGGGCTCCAGGACTGGACATAGAGGTAGAAGCTAAAACGGGGCGAACGTTGGATGCTTCTCCTACAGAGGATGCGAATAGACTATCCGCTACAAATTCGAAAGTGGAGAGCGCCATGAATCACAGGCATCGCCGGGCCGTACTCCGTGACGCTAGTTTCTCCCAAGAGGCATTCGATGCCTTCCACTTAGGAGATGTGTACATCCGTGCTGCTCAAAATGGTCTAGCCAGAGCCACGGACCAGTATGTAAGGGATATACGGGTAAGAAAATCTGACGATTATATATATCAGTAGCCCTTGAGACTTGAAACAGTTGACACAACTGATTTAAGGATCATTATTTGTGCAGGTTCTTACAGAGAAGAATTCCCAATTGTCTCAAGAGATGGAAGAGTGCAAAGCCCAGCTACGGGCCGCTGTTGCCGTGTTGAAGGAGTCCGAGAAGGGCCCCTCTGGTAACACTTGATTCCATTGCAAAGAATGACAGGTACCAGATAGTATGCGGCATGCATGCAAATCTAACAATAGATGTTGCAGATGACCCCGGAGTGAATCCGGAGGCCGTGCCGGTGAATGCGGAACATGCTGATCGACAGCTAAATGCTGGCCAGCGCGTGCTTACGTGAGTCAGGCAGGAGAAAAATAATCTCCAGGACGCCAATATCCAGCTGGGCGTGGAACTGAAAGATGCCCGAGCCCAGCTTGCAGACTCCATGAAGGAGAATAAGCGGCTTCGACGAGGCATTTTCAGTAAGTGCTTGAACGAACTTTGGAAGGAGTTCGGCGAAGAAGCCAGCTAACAGAGTTATGTCTGCAGGTATGCTAACGGGTCATCCCACGGAGGAGATGCCCGGGTCTGTAGGTGATCTTCTACCAGAGCTCTCACAATTGCACGAACAAGTTCGGCAGGTGATGCAGGGTATTGCCCAAGCCATGTGGCCATCCGCGTCCTCTCCAGGAGGCATGGGGGAGCTTATAGAGAAGCTCAAGGGAGCGCGGCGGCGCTTCCGATTATGGAAGATATCGGCCTGCCGACAAGGTTCAAGGGAAGCCTGGGCTATGGTGAAGACGCGATATACCAAAGCTGACCCAAACCACATGGCCGAGGTCGGACCTGTGGGGCCCGATGGGAAAGAGATCCCCGTCAGTTTGGTGTATGACCAAGTAGAATCAGCCGCAAAGTATTCCCAACAGGATTGTAGGCTAGACAGCCTGTTGGATGGTATAGAAGAAGAATTTAATCAGTCTTAGTGACTGTTTACTTCAAGTGACATATATAATGTCCCTAGCCGGATTGTAAATCATTTGTCATGGCGGACCTTTTCGCTTCGACCTCCGGACTCGATAGTCCGGAATGTATCCGAATACCCGCTCGGTTATGTAAAAACCAGGGTATGCATGGAAACCAGGCGTAGGGGTCATAAGTGCTTGAACAGACAAGTACCCAACTAGCTATGTTATATTACATGGATAGTAAGAAACATCTTCCAGGGAGAATAGTTCCGTTAAGGGTTCCCTTCCCTGGGTACGCATGCCCTAATGTGCATGTCCGAACTGTGAAAAGAGACACAGGCTATAAACATCTGGGGGCATGTGTCAAATTAAATAAAAGTCATCTTTTGTTCATCGACCGAATATTCCCTAAGAACGCTAGCTTTTGGCTTCACCCAGTTTGAGGTACACATCCGGCTGACCCGGTAGTAACAATCGCAGAGGTGCTCCCCTTATGCCCTAGCCAAATTAACGGGAACGTAGGGCACAAATACAAGAGCTAGGCAACCCAGCTTGGCCAAAACTTAAGTCATATCGATGCATATAATGGCGAAAAAAGGTACATGTGGAAGAATAACACATGTGCGGGGCATAAAGCCTAGAAAAATAGTTATATTAAGCTTCTGTATAAGAAGCCCCCGGGTATAATGAGCGCGGCTAGCGCGTCAAGATTGTGTAACCAAGACACAAGTTTAGCCTTTTAAGGCCTTGAGGAGAATAAAAAGCGAGAAAGAGAGAAAAGACAGATAATTGATATGCAAGAAATTGACGGAGGTAAGGAGACGAACATAGAGTCCGGCACTAGGTGTAGAATCTTCGGATTCTGGCTGCGTTCCATGGGTTTGGCTCGAGTCGATTGTCCGATGCATCCCGCAGACGGTACGCTCCACCGGTCAGAACCTGGTCAATAATGAAGGGACCTTCCCATTTGGGCTTGAGCTTGTTCTTTTTCTTCTCTGGAAGGCGTAGAACTAGTTCATCAATGTTATAGGTTTTGGCCCATACTTCTCTGCTTTGATACCTTCGAGCCTGTTGCTGATAGAATGCTGAAAGGGATTTTGCCACATCGTGCTCCTCCTCCAGGGCGTCCAAACTATCCTGCCGATCGAGCTCAGCATCTTTTTCTTCGTACATGCGCACTTGAGGTGAGTCCTGAATTATGTCGCAAGGTAGAACCGCCTCTGCGCCGTACACCATAAAAACGGTGTGTATCCGGTAGTGCGATTCGGCGTGGTCCGCAGCCCCCATAGTACGGAGTCGAGCTCTTCTACCCAGTGTGTGTTTGATTCCTTTAAGGACCACACTAATCTGGGTTTGATGCCGCTCATGATAAGACAATTTGGTCGCTCGACTTGACCGTTAGTCTGCGGGTGATAGACAGACGCATAATCGAGCTTGATGCCCATGTTGCTGCACCAAAGTTTTACCTTGTTGGCTGTAAAGTCCGTGCCTTTGTCAGTTATGATGCTGTGAGGGATGCCATAACGGTGTACAACCCCAGATATGAAGTCTATCACCGGTCTGGATTCAGCCATTTTGACAGGTTTGGTTTCTATCCATTTGGTGAATTTATCCACCATGACCAGCAAGTATTTTTTCTTATGGGTTCCCGCTTTAAGGGGTCCGACCATATCAAGCCCCCAGACCGCAAAGGGCCAAGTAATGGGGATTGTTTGGAGAGCGGTAGGAAGAATATGGCTATGGTTTGCAAAAAGCTGGCAACCAATGCAATGTTGGACCAGATGTTGTGCATCTGCTCGGGTCGTCGACCAATAGAAACATGTACGGAAGTCCTTGCTTACAAGGGCCCGGACTACGGCGTGATGGCCGCCGAGTCCAGCATGGATTTCTGCCAAAAGCTTCCGCCCTTCCTCTTCGGAGATGCACCTTTGAAGGACTCCGGTAGTGCTTTTCTTATAAAGCTCTCCCTCATGGACCTTGTAGGCTTTAGATCGCTGCACTATGCAGCGTGCCTCATTTTGGTCCTTGAGTAGTTCCTACCTAGTTAGGTAGGCCAGGAATGGTTCTGTCCACGGGGCGATGACGGCCATTATCACATGGGCTGAAGGTGTTATTTCGATGGCAGAGCCTCCGATTGTGTCATAGTGTTCGGTATCTGATGTTGTGGTCGGGTCTGGACTATTGTTACCGGTGTCCCCCTCCCATACCACGGATGGCTTAAACAGTTTTTCCAGGAAGATGTTGGGTGGGACAGGGTCGCGCTTAGCGCCGATACGGGCAAGGATATCCACCTCCTGATTGTTTTCCCGAGCCACATGGTGGAATTCAAGTCCCTCGAACCGAGCTGACATTTTGAGGACGGCGTTGCGATATGCCGCCATTTTCGGATCCTTGGCATCGAAGTCTCCATTTATTTGAGATATTGCGAGGTTCGAGTCCCCATGCACCTCCAGGCATTGAATGCCCATGGAAACTACCATCTGGAGACCGTGTAATAGGGCCTCGTATTCGGCTACGCTATTGGAGTTTGTGTATAGTATTTGGAGTACGTATTGCACTGTATCTCTGGTGGGGGACGTCAGGATGACGCCAGCCCCCATACCAGCTAGCATTTTAGAGCCGTCGAAGTGCATGATCCAATTGGAGTATGTGCAGTACTCTTTAGGGAGTTCGGCTTCTGTCCATTCGGCGATGAAATCGGCCAATACTTGTGACTAAATGGCTCGCCATGGTCTATATGTTATGTCGAAAGGGAGGAGCTCGATAGCCCATTTGGCAATCCGGCCCGTGGCATCGCGGTTGTTTATTATGTCGTTGAGTGGTACTTCTGAGGCCACCGTAATTGAACACTCTTGAAAGTAGTGTCGTAATTTCCGGGATGCCATGAATACCGTGTATGCTATCTTTTGATAATGTGGATACCATGATTTGCATGGATTGAGGACAGTGGATACATAATATACCGGCTTTTGAAGTGGGAATTTATGTCCGTCCGTCTCTCGTTCAACGATGAGCACTGCGCTTACAATTTGGTGAGTTGTCGCTATATATAACAGCACTGGTTCGCCGATATTTGGTGTGGCGAAGATTGGGTTGGTGGCCAAGATGGCTTTTATTTCTTCCAATCCAGTCGTGGTTGCATCTGTCCACTCGAAGTGTTCGGTGCGTCGAAGAAGGCGATAGAGGGGGAGTGCCTTTTTCTCCTAATCGGGAGATAAAGCGGCTTAAGGCCGCCACACATCCAGTTAAATTCTGGATTTGCTTGAGGTCAGTTGGGATAGCCAACTGCGACAGAGCCCAGATCTTAGCTGGATTTGCTTCAATTCCTCTACTGGAGACGATAAAACCCAGGAGCTTTCCGGCGAGTACGCCGAAAACGCATTTTTCCGGATTGAGCTTAATGTCATATGTTCGGAGATTGTCGAACATGAGCTTCAAGTCATCTATTAAGGAGTCAATGTGTCTGGTTTTAACGACCACATCGTCGACGTATGCCTCCACCGTTTTGCCGATCTGCTTTTCCACACATGTGTGAATCATGCGCTGATACGTTGCGCCGGCATTTTTGAGACCGAAGGGCATTGTGTTAAAACAGAAAGGGCCGTATGGAGTGATAAATGCCATTGCGGCTTGATCGGACTCCGCCATCTTAATTTGGTGGTAACCGGAGTATGCGTCGAGGAAGCACAATGAGTCGTGTCCTGCGGTAGCGTTGATAATTTGATCGATGCGAGGGAGGGGGAAGGGATCCTTTGGGCAAGCCTTATTAAGGTCCTTGAAGTCAACGCATAGGTGCCGGGATTTGTCCTTCTTTGGTATCATCACCAGGTTTGCTAGCCAGTCCGGATGCTTTATTTCTCTAATGAATCCGGCTTCCAGCAACTTGGCTAGCTCCTCTCCCATGGCTTGTCGCTTATGTTCGGAGAAACGCCGAAGAGTCTGTTTGACCAGCTTGAATCCCTTTAGAATGTTAAGGCTATGCTCGGCCAGCCTGCGTGGGATTCCTGGCATGTCTGAAGGATGCCAGGCGAATATGTCCCAATTCTCGCGCAGGAACTCCGGTAGTGCGATGTCTACAACGGGGTTTAACTGTGCCCCGGTGGATGCTGTTTTTATGGGGTCCATTGGATGGACTTGGAATTTGACTATTTCATCCGCTGGTTTAAAAGAGGTGGACTTGGATCTTTTGTCTAGTATCACGTCGTCCCTATCCACTATGGAGCGCAGCACGGTTAATTCCTCCGCCACAAGGGCTTTGGATAATGCCTCGAGGGCCAGGTTGGCTGTTTCATTCTGGCGCGGAGTGCTATGTCTGGATCACTAGCTAGAGTGATGATTCCATTGGGCCCGGGCATTTTGAGCTTCATGTACCCGTAATGGGGTATGGCTTGGAAGATCATGAATGCCTCCCGCCCTAGAAGGGCATGGTATCCGCTACTAAATGGGGCCACTTGGAATGTAATTTCTTTGGACCTGTAATTCTCCGGAGTGCCGAATACCACATCTAGTGTGATTTTCCCAGCGCAACATGCCTCCTGACTAGGGATGATTCCTTGGAAGGTCGTGCTGCTTTGCTCAATACGGTTTCTGTCTATTTCCATTTTTTGAAGAGTCTCCTCATAAATGAGGTTTAATCCGCTGCCGCTGTCCATGAGCACTTTAGTGAGCCGAAAGCCGTCCATAATTGTACTAAGGACCAACGCAGCTGGTGCTCAGGCTGTTCAGAATTTAGGTTCGTCACTGGCATTGAAGGTGATAGCGGTGTCGCTCCATGGATTTATTGCTGCCACGTGGCAGACTTCGGCAAGGCTGTGGAGTGCTCGCTTATGCCTATTATTTGAGGCGAAGGTCTCGAAGACTGTCAATACTGTATTATTATCCACGGGAAGGTGCTCTGAGGTTTTTTGGATGAGGATATCCTCCCCGCTCTTGGCCACCTGCCGGAGTACCCAACATGCTCTAAGGTTGTGTGTTGGTATGGTATCCGCTGTACTATGAATTTTGCAGGGCCCGTTAAGCCATCCCTCCAATACGGTTCCACGCCCTGTAGTGGGCTTTTGCTTCTTTGTAATTGAGTCGGGCGACTTATGAGAGTGCACCCTTTTAGTTCGGACTGGGGGTTTTGTCAGAGCCAGATTATCCCAAAATTTTGTTTGGGTTTTCCAGGCGCATTTCATCGCACAGTACTTCCGTACTATGGCCGCCAAGTCAGCGAAGTGTGCTATGTCACGGCGACTTATGGCGTTGAGGATTCCCTTGTCCATGCAATTGTTGCAAAAGAACGAAATTGCGTCTTCCTCGCGACAGTCCTTGACCTTGTTCATTACAAGGAGGAATCTGGCCCAATAGTGATGTACTGTCTCTTGGGGCTCTTGCCTAATGTGGGAAAGATCGTTTGTATCTGGGTGGGTGGGTGGATTTAAGTCCAGACCTTGACCCAATCTGAGACCCCGGGGCGGGGGAGTTTCCGATCTTGGAAGTTCGGGCTCCGGGATGTTGCCCCGCAAGTTCGGCATGCAGCCTGATTCTAGGTTCAGGGTTAGGGAAATGTCCTCCTGTGGACGGGTATCCGGCTCGGAGAGCTCGGGAATCCAGACATAGTTTGTCCTCAGGATAGAGGGAGAATCGCCGCATTGCTCCTCCACCACCGCTATCTGATGGGTGACCGGCGGAGAGTTAATCTCCCTTTGGTCGGGTTTAAGCCCAATCCGATCATAGTCCGTAGCGACTCCCAGAGCGGCGATGCGATCCAAGAGCTTGTTCAAAGAGGAGAGCTCCATTGGATCCATCTGCTCGGTGAATTTCGAGCCGATGTGGAGGCTATTTTCGATGACCCGAGAAGTCGTCGTCGGCGCACCGGCCGAGCGGGTGGTCATGATGAAGCCACCTAGTCGGAGAGTTTGGCCTACAGCCAGGGCTCCCCCAGAGGTGATGTTGTCCTTGACAACGAGACAAGCCATCCCTCCTTGTGATGACGACACTGTGGAACTCTCAATGAAAGCACCAATGTCGGTGTCAAAACTGGCGGATCTCGGGTAGGGGGTCCCGAACTGTGCGTCAAAGGCGGATGGTAACAGGAGGCAAGGGACACGATGTTTACCCAGGTTCGGGCCCTCTCGATGGAGGTAATACCCTACGTCCTGCTTGATTGATCTTGATGATATGAGTATTACAAGAACTGATCTACCACGAGATCATAGAGGCTAAACCCTAGAAGCTAGCCTATGGTATGATTGTATGTTGTCCTACGGACTAAACCCTCCGGTTTATATAGACACCGGAGGGGGCTAGGGTTACACAAAGTCGGTTAGAAGGGAGGAGATCTACATATTCGTATTGCCAAGCTTTCCTTCCACGCCAAGGAGAGTCCCATCCGGACACAGGACGAAGTCTTCAATCTTGTATGTTCATAGTCCAACAGTCCGGCCAAAGGATATAGTCCGGCTGTCCGGAGACCCCCTAATCCAGGACTCCCTCAGTATGGGTGAAGTGCGTGCAGAACTAGTGCACTGTAAAAGTAGCAGATAGCATGTAACACCCTCGATGCGACTATAGCTCCCACATGTCGAGGCACGACTTAGAGACATAATCGCATTGAAGGCATATGTCGCAAGTTAGGCAATCTTCACAACATCCCATGTAATATGATTAATAAAGGGGAGATAACATAGTTGGCTTACACTCGCCACATCAATCAAGTACATAAATAACATTACATCATCCAAACACTCATGGCCCGACTACGGCGCCAAAATAAAAGAGAAACCCAACAAGCGACAACAGTCCCGTTCACCCCCAACTGGGCACCACTACTGATCATCGGGAAAGGAAACATAGTAACGTTGAGAGTCTTCGTCAAACTCCCACTTGAGCTCATACGCGTCTCCTGGAGCGGAATCATTAGGCCCTGCATCTGGTGTAATAGTAATCTGTGAGCCACAGGGACTCAGCAATCTCGCGCCCCCACGATCAAGACTATTTAAGCTTGTAGGTAAGGCAAGGTAAAATATAGGTGGAGCTGCAGCAAGCGACTAGCAAGTATGGTGGATAACTTATCCGCAAAAGAGAGCGAGAAGAGGAGGCAAAGCGCGAGCGAAAAACTAGAGAGCAACCTGCGCAAACATAACTCCAACACCGTGTCCACTTCCCGGACTCCGCAGAGAAGAGGCCATCACGGTAACACACTCAGTTGATTCATTTTAATTAAGTTAAGGTTCAAGTTATCTACAACCAGACATTAACAAATTCCCATCTGCCCATAACCGCGGGCACGGCTTTTGAAAGTTCAGTCCCTGCAGGGGAGTCCCAACTTAGCCCATGACAAGCTCTCACGGTCAACGAAGGAATAGACCTCCTCCCAAGACGTTCCGATCAGACTCGGTATCTCGGTAATTCAAGACACTTCGACAGGTTAAAACAAGACCAGCAACACCGCCCGAATGTGCCGACAAATCCCGATAGGAGCTGCGCATATCTCTTTCTCAGGGCACACTCAGATGAGACTAGCTACGAGTAAAACCAACCCTCAAGTTTCCCCGAGGTGGCCCCACAGGCAGCTCGGTTCGGGCCAACACTCAGAGGGAGCACTGGCCCGGGGGGGTTAAAATAAGATGACCTTTGGGCTCCGGTAACCCAAGGGAAAAAGAGGCTAGGTGGCGAAGGGTAAAACCAAGGTTGGGCATTGCTGGAAAAGCTTTAATCAAGGCGAAATATCAAGGGGTTCCCATTATAACCCAACCGCGTAAGGAGCGCAAAATCCGGGAACATAACACCGATATGACGGAAACTAGGGCGGCAAGAGTGGAACAAAACACTAGGCGAGAGGCCGAGCCTTCCATCCTTTACCGAGTATATAGATGCATTAAGATAACAAGATAATATAATGATATCCCAACAAGTAAATAACAGATGTTCCAACAAGGAACGGCCTCCAATCTTCACCTGCAACTAGCAACGCTATAAGAGGGGCTGAGCAAAGCGGTAACATGGCCAATCAACGGTTTGCTAGGACAATGGTGCGTTATAGGTTTGACATAGCAATTTTGGAGGCTTGCAAGCAAGTGGTAGGCATCGTAGCATTGGCATAGCAAAAGAGCGAGCAAACTAGCATAGCAAAGATAGTAGTGATTTCGAGGGTATGATCATCTTGCCTGCACAGTTGTCAGAGTTGACTGGATCCTCAAAAGCAAAATCAACGGGCTTCTCGTTAGCGAACTCATCTCTCGGCTCTACCCAAACAAGACAAACAAGCAACAAGGATACAATCAAGCACGTGCAAACTCAAACAACACAATGCAAAGAGGATATGCTATGCGGGATGCGATGCGGGATGCAAAATGCAAGATATGACAGGAAATGCATGTACCTGACCTCAACTTGGAAATCCAAGTGTGCCACTGGAAAGATGAGATGAAATCGCTTCAAAACGATATAAAAAACGCCGGAATCAGAGTTACGGTTTGGAAATGGCAAGCGATTCAAAAATGACACCGGTCTGCGATTTACAGCAAGTAGGCATCTAAGTGCAAAGAAATGGACATGCTACAGCACTCAAACATGTCAACAAAATACATGGCAGGGATGCACACAAGATGCTTAACAAAAGTCTAGCACTGAGCTACGGCCAATTCATCCATTAACAGGTTCAAACAAGCATGGCAAAAATGCATATGACAAACATATCTCAGACTTAGTGAAATCAACACTTGTCTAGAATTTCATATCAGGTAGCCCTCTTCGGAGGAACAAAACTACATGCTACAGGACCTAAACATGGTAAAGTAAAGCATGGCATGGAGCTACTCAAAGAGCTTAACAAAGTCCCTTAGTGACCTTGAGCCAAAAGGGATCAGAAAATACAACTGCAAGCATGTGAACATAGCAAAAACATAATCAGTTTTCAAACTTAGTGAAAACTGGCACATGCTGAAATCTAACTCAAGTAGGCATGTTTACGAGCTCAATGCACTCACTACGGTGCAAGTCATGGCAAGACAAGCATTCACCCATCAAGAAGGAACAAAATTTAATCTAGACATGGCAAGAACAATAGCATAGCATGCACGGATCAACTACAACAACACCGGCAAAATTGCAAACAAGTTGACAATCTGCCCAGATTCACAAAGTAGCAAAAGTAGAGCTCTATTGACTCAATCTAGGGTGCTCCATAATTGCAAACAAAGACACGGATGGATAGAGCACTACAATATTAACAAAACTCCCTTACTGATCATCCTCAAAAGAGGCACGGATCACTAGGAAACAACATGAACATATGGCATCATGAGATAAACAGCTCCAGGACTTAGTGAAATCACCAAGTCCCGGAAAACAGAATTAGCAAGTGCACCACTTTGCAAGTTTGCACAACTCACCACACACATCACAAAAATACATGGGTCTCACCTCTGGAAATATGACAAAACCCTTAACAAAACACATGTAGAGCATCAGGGCATATCATGCACACATTAATCATGGCAAAAATGACAAAAGTGCTAAACGGAGTAGCATATCTAACAATTAACTCAAGTAGCCCTCTTCTAACAGCATTTCGGGCATCAAAATGAGCTCAAATGAAAATGATGCAATGGAATGAAATGATGTACTCTCTGAGATGAACATTTTGATATGCTATATGCCCAAAACGGAGCTACAGATGCAAAGTTACGGCACGATGAACATGGGCATATGAATTAGGGTTCGGGGGTAAAAAGGTCAACCGAGAAGTTCCAGATCCAGATCTCGATCCGGCCGGAACGGATCCTGAGGTTCGCCGCCGTTGCAACTGTAGCTCGCCGAAGGGGAGGGGCAGCGCGGTGGCCGGACTTGGAGGCGCTCGCCGGCGCGGGAGGAAGGCGGCGGAGGGCGGCGGACGTCGGCGGAGAGGTGGCCGCGGACGTGGCGGCGACCGGGGCGGCGGACGACGGGCGAGGCGGCGGAGGGATGCGGGCGCGAGGAGGCGGGCACCTCTGGCGGCAGGGTGCGCCGCACCGGGCCGGGAGGGCCGCGGACGGGCTCCGGCGGGCCCGCGCAGGCGACGCGGAGAGCGGCGGCTCCGGGTGGCGACGTGGCGGCGGGGGATTGGCCCCGGGGCGGCAGAGGCTGACGTGGCGCGGTCTGATAGGCCAGGATGACACGTCCGGCGGACACGTCCGGCGCGGGCGGACTTGTCCGGTGGCGCGAGGTGGAAGGGGACTAGGGTTAGGGGGAAAATGATCCGAGATTTTCGGGGAGGAGGCTATATATAGGCATAGAGGGAGCTAGGAGAGTCCAAATGAGGTGTGGTTTTCACCCACGTGATCGTGATCGAACGCTCTAGATGATGGAGCAGAGTTTGGTGGGTTTTGGGCCAAATTGGACGGGTGTTGGGCTGCAACACACACGAGGCCTTTTCGGTCCCTCAGTTAACCGTTGGAGTATCAAACGAAGTCCAAATGATACGAAACTTGACAGGCGGTCTACCGGTAGTAAACCAAGGCTGCTTGGCAAGTCTCGGTCCAATCCGGAAATGTTTAATCCCCACACACGAAAGAAAGCTAGAAATGACCACCGGAGGAGAACAAAACGCCGAAATGCAAAACGGACAATGGGGAAAATGCTCGAATGCATGAGACGAACACGTATGCAAATGCAATGCACATGATGACATGATATGAGAAGCATGACAATGACAACAACACACGGAGAAGAAACCCGAACCCGAGGAAATAAATATAACTTAATGCCGGAAACGGCAAGAGTTGGAGTACAAATTGGGAAAGTTACATCCGGGGTGTTACATAGCAGGTGGCTGAAAAATAAATGACAGGAGACATATGATAGCTCTACAACATTGCATGGCAAACAAAATTAGATTCTACTCCGTATGATTTTGTAATATATGGGCACAGGAAATGCAGGTACTCCTCCAGCACACCACCACATGTAGTCATATCAAGATAACAGTCGACTGAAAATAAATAGGTCAGTCGATTTTTGTAATGAACCGTCCGATCTATAAGGAACGGGCAGATGGCCTTCGTCTACCTCCCGCCAGTCACTGTTGACGATCTTTCTCGAACCGCCAGCGACCACCGGCCCAAACCCCTGCCTCCGCCGTCCCACCCTCCCTTCGACCTCACACGACTGTCGTGCTTGGCAGCGCCCCCAGGCCATCCCTCCCTTTAATCTCGTCCGACCTCCAGATTGGGCGCCAGTAGCTCTAGGCCCCACACACCCCTAAGATAAACACCGAGGCGCTGCTTCCCCAACGTAATAGGCGGACAAGCACCTGTTACGCCGGGGAATGCTTCCATTAATTGGGAATCAACTGACCAGGAATTGAAATTCAGGGGGCGACGAACCTCTAGCTAAGGTGAAATAGTATATGAGGAGAAATCTTGTGCATCACGAGTTACTAGGAACATCTAGTATCAAGAAGAAGCAGTCAACTAGTGTCCTATGTGGGATGAATACCGTGCAAGCAGACACGTAAGATTTACACGAATAAGGGAAGAGGAGTACCCTTATCGGTTGCCAGTGTGGTCTCCTCCATATGTCACGGTGATCTTCTTTTTTCTCCCGGGGGAACCGATGTTTTGAAGAATCGTGGATCCTTGGACAAACCCATGGACAAATTGTTGATTGTGTTGTCGTGGCCTTATATCGGAGGAGGGAAAGCAGATCCGAGGCGGCGAAGGACGGCGTAGCAGGAACAGCTTTGGTGCGGTGGAGGGTGGCGAAGTTGGAGCGGCAGCGGTGAGGCGCAGGATGGCGTGGTTGAACTGGCTTGGGTACGGACGGCTCGGCCTGGGCTTCAACTACTAGCCGTGGAGGGCGTTGCGGTTGAGGTTGCGATGGACGACGACGTCGGGGTATCGGCTCCGGCGTGATGGAGGAGGGCGGCGGTTGATGGGTGGGATGGGGTGGCGGATGGAGGACGTCGGGGTTTCACGGCTGGTGGAGAGGTAGTTTTTGCGCCCATGGAGTACGAATGGGGAATCAGATGGGTGGGTGGGGAGGAGGGGGAGAACCATGTTTCGGTCTGGGACGCGCTTGTTTTTTGCTTTTTTGAACAGAAGATGGGTTGCGCTTGTTTGAAATTTGGGGAAAGTATAAACTTTACCCCCTCTTAAATTTTGGACCTACTGCGGGTCGGGGGTAGGATGGTAATCCCAGGTGTCCCAAATAGTGGGCGGGAGCGATTTCGGTCATGCACATGTGTGCTTAGGCAGCCATTGTGTATGAATGTTTTTCGGAGGTGGTTGCCTGGCATCTAGATGAAGCTACAAACCTACCCCGGCTTAGACCTTTGGATGTCGGGCCGGTAGGTTTCACGGGGCGGAGTTATTAGAAAAGTAATTCCCGTGTACTACCAAACATTGGTCTCACGCGGTTTCGGGCGAGTAGAGGCTCTTTTGGCGCTTCGTTCAAAATTTTTAAACACAAGCATTCACGTTTAGAGTACTCTTGAACTTTGAGGATTGACCTAAATAGACAACGTTAAATTTGACCTTATATGTTTGAAAACCTCATTAAATTATCCGCTTCTTTTTGAAATTTTGACACTTGAAAATCCTATAACTACAATTATGTTGGAATGGAGGAGCTTAATTTGAATCTATTTTGTACACGACTACATATGCTATTATGTACCAAATCAGAGCAAAGATTGGTGCCCCCATAATTTAGGTATGATTTACAAATGCCATGATATCAAATTCAAATAATTGAATGGACTTCAAGTTGAATTCGATTTTTTAAACCACCTTAAGTTGAATTCAAATGTATGCTTGTTCATAGGTAGCTATTTATAATGTTCATTGTGTAACTTTCGTATGTATAATGTGCTTTACACACACAACATGAACTATACTCACGTTTATATTCGATTGCTAAAGCGATGCATTGTCTGGAGTTCAAAATACTAACTATGTGGATCAATTGTGTTGAATAATAACATAGACATGCTCAAATTTGACAGAATCTAGATGTCTGATGGATCAATGACCGTCCCTTACGCGAACTGCAAATATCATGATCCCATTCTAATATTTGGATACAATTTATATCTTTAATCAATGTGTACAGCAGTCTTTTACGTGTAGTTTCACTCTCCATCGGTGGTCTCTCACACATGCTCACACACTCTCTCCCGAGGTGTCTTTCTCGCACACATGCTCTCGATATAACGCTCCCTCCCTCTCGTAAACATTAACGACTATTTTCACTAACCTTTATCACAAGCACTCTTCCTCTTGCAAGCATACACACGCACAATCCCCATCGACCCTTTCTATATACATAGACCTGCCTACGTGTTTCCTGTATGGACATTATCTTTAGGCCTGTCTCTCACGCATTGTATGACACCACTCTTCCTAATCTATGAGTATGATTCTAGCAGAGCATTCTGTAGGATGCCCCTTAAAGTTAGGTTGGATGAATAGTAATATTAGAGATAAAGGGGTTACCTTAGTCCAAGAACCTAGGGTTACAAATCCTAGCCGGCTTTGTCAGTGGACACAGAGTCCTTCATAATTATGCTATCTTTGTCGTGTATGACTAGTCATCCATGGGTCTCCCTAAATGCGTCATGGGCCGACCAATGTGGCGCAGGACGGAACCGAACGAAGGGCCTCACCTCGCCCCACCGGACCTCACACGGTGACACCCCCTCTGCCCCCACGTCTCGTTATCTTCTCAACCCACACATACCAACACAGACAGCACACACAAAAAAATTCTCATGGTGCCTCTATCCACTCCCCCTTGCATATACACTCTCAAGGGAATCTCTTGTCGTGACGTCATATTCGTCTCTCTCTCTAGACCACTCTCATTTCTCGTGCTATCT
>NC_041390.1:326137960-326144456 GCF_002162155.2 Triticum dicoccoides
TCTCGAATACGTAATACACACACATACCTCTCTAGGCCCTGCAAAATGCATCAACTACACATTCACACATGTTACATCACGTACCCCATTGATCTAAAAAACCCTCTCTTCACGTTTATTTCGCATACAACATTCCTTTTGAATAAAGTGTGGCCAAAAAATTATTTTAGAATTTCTACATATATACAACATTACAAAGTTATATGGAGGAGTATGAACGCTAATTTGCATTGCATGGTGCCCACGATGATATTTATTCCGCACTGTGAATTTGTATATTTTTATACTATATATAAAGTTAGTCATAATAAACAGAAACAAAGAGCATCTCTCTCCATCGCATACCCCCCCCCTCTACGCCCCTTTCACGTACGCACACAAACTATCTCCAGGTCCTCTAAAAGTAAGCCCCCAGCACATTCACGCATGTTTCATCTTTCTCTTGCAATATATACAGTGACGATCATTGTATTTGAAGCGAAAGCACGATACGTACATTGGACTTCAGAATCCACTCATTACGGTCACCATTTAAGTTTTGTGGTTATTATACAGTCACGGGCTCACCGTACAACTCTGTATTTGCTCTAGACACAACTAGTTGACCAGTTAAACGCTCCACGTGGGACCTCTAGTGTTTCGTCACATTATCTCACTACCATCGGGCCCACCTGTCGGCTTGTATCTACTCTACATATACACTCTTATAAAACACACTCTTATAGAAAACAAAGTTGGTGATGATGGTGTGCCTGCCATCCTGCAATATAGGCCGCCCGATTTATATCTCATGGATAGGAAAGAAACTATGGCAATTTTGCAAAAAGGTATCCACAAACCTCTCCACATTTGCAAATAAGGCCTTCCCTCGTTCATCCTTTTCTCTCACAAGATAAACTAGTCATACAAATGCATCTTGATGTTACGTGCAACGCCTGGGCATCTTGCTAGTAAGAATGAAAACAAACGACAAAAAAATATTGGACGGTGGTTCGAAGTCATGACCGCAGGCACAGCGAACAAGGTGGCCTTGTACTGGTATGATGAGCTGTATGTTTTAACACACAGGAGCTGGTGTGGTGATTATACACACACGCACGCATGCACATGAAATGCATGCACGCAACACTCACACGAACACATGCACCCACGCACGCATGCAACACTCACACGTACACACGCAGCCACGCACGCACGCAACACTCACACGCATGCATGCACACACCAGTACACCACATGACCAACACACACTCACACGCTCAAGTGCTCAACCTACACATGCATGCGCACACATTAGGCCCTGACAGACACATACACAACTAGGTGATTCCCGCGCACGGGTTGGAGTCTTGTCGCGCCTGCGTAAATTTGTGTTTATCTGACCTTTTCCCTATGCGAACTAACAGGTGGGACCCACAAGGAACATGGTCAATTTAACTAGTCAACATGGTGCCATGTAGACTATTTGGCCGGTCAACAGAGTGCAATCTGATGCTGAACCATGAGCAAGTGACCGTATAATCACCGCAAAACGTCTATAGTGACCTTAATCATCTTATTCTGAAGTTCGGTGAACGTATTACACTTTTCTCTCTGTAGGCCCTCCAAAACTACATCTCTACATGTTCTCGCATGTTACATCTAACAAATATGCAATGCAGCACTACTACTACACTCTAACACAATAAATCATATGTGTTTTTAGTTTTACTAGATATCATATTGTTACTTAATTATTCAGTTTGCATACATTAAAATTGCCTTTGAAATGTATGGCCAGTACCATATACCGTGCGGGAAAAATCCCGCCCTTTCCTATTTAATCGGGTTTTATCGATGGATCGTGCGAAACAGCAAAACTATAGTACTATACAGTACAAGTGACAGTTCACTGGGCCGTCGTGTCGTGTACTCCTCCGTCGGGTGTACTCCTCCGTCGTAAGAGTGGGGCGCTCGCTTTCATAAATCTTCTAGTCCCTTTTGCCCACATGTGGGACATCAAGCTACCGGGTCCACGTGCCATACCGGAATACAGTGCAGAGCAGCCGAGGTGAAGCACCCAGTCATGGCGCCGGTGTAGTAATGAGCAATGAGGTGTCAAATCACAAAGTTGCACATTTCCCACAGTTAAGTTGGAGGAACAAAGTAATAATGCTAAAAAAAGAAGTTGGAGGGACGAAGCAACCATCATTTCACTCGTTGCTGAATCCGCTTCTCCCTCATCTTCTTCAAGTTAACCACGTGTTGCTTCTGCCGTTGTTCTGCCTCATGTGGGACGCGGATCGGCTTGGTAAAGCACTGACATGTGGGACCGCATGTTAGCAAACCGCCAGGACAACGTCCTCTAAAAATAAGAAACCTCCCCCGCCATCTGCACGGCAAAATCGCCTCCTTTTTACTAATCTTGATTCTATAATTTTTTAGATCAATATAATTGAGATCTGTATAGATAGCACACAGGAGCAAAACCAAGTGGTATGGTTAAGGGCATCCACAATGTGTAGCCAAATGTGAAAATAGCTTTTGGCATCGTGGGAACCATTATGGACGGTGTTGCCAAAGCCAAAAGGATGGAACCGAAGCTCCCTGATTGATTGATTGAAGGAATAGAAAAATGCAATGTCTCTCCTCTTTCTCCCGTGCTTGGATGCATGTATAGTATAGAGCATAGAGTCTACTCCCCTTTCCCTTCTATCACAAATCACAAAGCAGTGAGGTGTCAAATCACAAAGCATGGACGAAGCAACCATCATTTCACTCTTTGCTGACTCTGCTTCTCCATCGTCTTCTTCGAGAAACCATCTCACCGCACTAAGCTGGACGGATGACGCTATTGTGTACTAGTAGTACTAGTACATTTACGCGTCCTTTGGTTCAACGGACTTCCTGGATGCAAATAAGGTGGTTGTCTCGTCTTGCAGGCGGCACTTGCGAACAACTTACCATGGTCTCCCTCAATGGTGTTCTTCATCGAACGCACTTCGCCAAACCACAACATTCGAGATATCATCGACGTCACCACAATGGGGAAGGAAGTCAAATATAATAGTTACTACCTCCATATTTTTGTACACAAGGTCAGTATATCAAAATTACAATTTGCAAAAGGCCACTAACACTAATCGAGGCAAAATTGATGGGGTTTTTTACCCTTGCTTTATAGCTGTGCATGCAGCCCGGGAGTGATGACAGACCAAACGCATGTATGCAGCATGCATATAAGAGGCAGGGGAAGCATGCTTGTGGAGAATCCGAGAAGTCTCAAGCAGGAATCAAGGAAAAGGAGCCAATGACTCCATGCGTATTAAGAGCCATACATTTCTCTAGGTCCTTGCATGCAGGGGTAAAATTGTCCAAAACAATGCATGGGGTGGCCTGCTTGGTATGCGTGTGCCGAGTTATATGCAAACTAAAAAAGAATGGAGGGAGTATACTAGCAACCAAGGACATTAATATCCCCTGCATGCATGCGGAAGTGAGAAGGTCGGTTTGCATGGCGATGCATTAATCAAGCCATGAGGAGTGAGATGGTTAGCTCTTTGGGCTTTGGAGAAAAAAATACGCATTAATTGACACATGAAACGAGGATTTTTATCGATTAATCCTGCGAAGGAAAACCCCGCCTTTCTTTTTTAACACTAGTACTACTAGTACGTACTTATCCTGTTTGGGTCTAGGCCTTGCATTGCCATACATCGCCACACATTTTTGCCAAGTTTGCCTAAAGTTTTCAAAATGAAAAGGAGGTACACTTGCGCACGGCTGTCGCGGTCGCACCGCACCCTCACATGGTCGCTCCTGCACACCGCGGTCGCACCGCACCCTCACACAGTCGCTCATGCACGCCGCAAACCCAACCAAGGGAACGCACCCTCACTGACACGTGATGTCGCATGTGAACAAACCAAACTGGGCCATCCTACCGCTGACACATAATTTTCGTTCATAGAGTATGTTTATCCAACCGCATGTTGGGGAGTATCCGTACGGCCCGTGCGGTGGTCTGTTGGGGAAGAAGAAGAGGTGAGTAAGAAGGGTTATGAGACGTAGGATATTCATCCAACCGCCTGAAATGGTAGACTGACCCAAGTTAGGCGACTTGCATAACAATATATGTTTTTACACAGCAAAAGATCCATAAAACAACAACATAAAGAAAAACTATCACTGCTCGCAGAACGAGACGGCCTCGTCATTTTTGGCTGCCGGTGCGAACTAGTCGTAGCTGCCGACGTGTGGCTCCGCACCATGGTTGTCCACGGCCTCCAGCTACTCGTTCACGCAGAGCGTGCGGGCGCTCTGCATGGACGAGAGCACCGCCCGGTTCAAGTCGAGGACGTTCGGTTCCGCCTGCAGGAGGGCCTCGATGGCAGCGGGCATCTGCGCGCTCCGCGTCGAGTCGAGCCTCTGCCGCTCGGTTCAAGTCCAGGACGTCTGTTTCTGCCTGCAGGAGGGCCTCGATGAGAGCGGCATCCGCGCGCTCCGTGTCGAGTTGAGCCTCTGCCGCCTGGTTCAAGTCTAGGACATCTGGTTCCGCCTGCAGGAGGGCCTCGATGGCAGCGGCATCCGTGCGCTCCGCCTCAAGTTGAGCCTCCGCCACCCGGTTCACATCCACGACATCCGGTTCCGCCTGCAGGAGAGCCTCGATGGAAGCGGCATGCGCGCGCTCCATGTCGAGTTGAGCCTCTGCCTCTCGGTCCTCCTTTAGTATCGCCAGGTTGAACCGCTGGTCCGCCTGCACCATGGGGGACTCGGACGCCGGCACGAAGTCGACGTCCCTCGTCTCATACCCATCGGGGGCCTTCTGCGCCGCGACCTCCGCCATGAACATTGGATTGGATTCCTCCTCCTCGTAGCTTGGCTCTAGAGAACTCAGGGATTGGCCCACCGCAAAGCGAGCTTGGGAACGGAGGTCTGTGGCACCGACCGTCGCCGTGATTTCTACGCGGCGCTCCGACGTCAGCATCTTGTAGTACGTGATCTTGCGGCGCACCATGGCTTTCCGGTGAACTAGGGGACGCTTGATGCTGGCTAGGGGATCGAAAGGTGGGGGAAGGGGTTGGGGATTAGGTGTGGTTTTAGGGTAGTGGCTGGCGTAGGCCGAGCAGTGAAGGTTCTGGTGTGAATAGTGGTTCTGGTGACAACCGGTCAATCGGTTTTGATTGTACATCGCTCTTGTCGTGTTTGCGTTGCAGCCTGACAAGCTGGACCCTCCATGTCGCTCACCGAATGGAACGCGCTTCATCTTGCATTTTCGCTCACTTGTGGGACCGCAGTTCAGAGCAAACCGACGTCCCTCCCCCTCCCCCGCCCGCGTCATTTATACTACCACTCCCTCCGTTCTATGCGGAGTAAATAAAAACAGAGGGAGTATACTACGGATGAGGATACCCTAACGTGGCCGAACCCATTGAGTAACTGACATGCGGGGCCTAGCAATCATGGGGTCCGCCAGTAAGTGACCGAAAGGGAGGCTAAGGCAGGGATACCTACGTCAGAGGATCCACTTCCACAACTAGGCCTCATTCGGTTTGGAGGATTTTCATAGAAAAAACATAGGAACAAGGATTTTGGAGGAAAATTTCCTATATATGCATTCGGTTTGTAGGAAATGCGTACAGGAATTTCGTAGGGATACTACTCATTTCCTATGTTTTTGGAGGAAACTACACATCCACTCAAAGCTTATTTTGCGCGTAGGAACAAGGCAAGTCAATTCCTTAGGATGGCAAGTGTCATCCTATCAAATTCCTATACTACTTCTAATTCCTACGTTTTGATTTCCTCCAAACCGAATGAGCCCCTACTCCCTCCTTCCATTTACTATGCAGGGCCTAATGCCTTTTTCGAGGCTAACTTTGACCAAATGTTAGAGCAATAATATATGACATGCAACTTACACAAAGCATACTCCCCTTACTTTTTCACATCTCTCTCCTCCACATAGGACCTACATAAATGGAAGGAGGGAGTACTACTATGAGCACTGCATACTCTAGTACATATGTTGTTAGTACTCCACTAGTACTATTGGACAGGGAGCTTAAAAAAGTTACTATTGGACTGGCTATACGTGGCAAAATCCTAGTAGGAAGAGCATGCGCGAGAACAAGCACATTCACGTGGTTGAAAACAAATTGGAAACCATCTCAAGTACAAATCTAGGAGTACTTACGAACCTAACGATATTGATTGGGCGTTGTTGAATGTTGATACTTTTTTGATCAAAGTAGAGATACTTTGACTACACATAAAACTTATATGTAAACTAGAAAGGATAGGAGGGAGTATATTGTATGTTCAAAAACGAAACGAACATTGAATACCCTTTACATATGATTTGCGGATGCTATGATCACCGGTTCAAAATTTTGAATCCGCCTTAGGTATCACAGATGCCCCCACTCGTTCTCTCTCGATTTCATCTCGGGGTCCGGAGATCGATTGAAAGAGGACTAGGGTGGGTACAATACGTTTGTTTCACTTATGATAGTAC
>NC_041390.1:326144647-326194357 GCF_002162155.2 Triticum dicoccoides
CACACCAAACCTTTATCTCCTAGCACGATACGCAATTGATCTCTGAACATCAATCGATCTCGTCAACATGTGTCGAGGCATTAACCGAATGGGATGTCAAAAGTAAGACACAAAGCGACACGTAGTGGAGGCAAAGTGAAACTTTAAACGAATCGTTTGTTTGTATGGATGTCGGACAAATTACAAAACATTGGAAATACAAGCATGGTCTAGGCCCACATGCGAATGATACTCGATGGGATGTTCAAATGAGGCATCCGGGAGGATGGACTCGACTGGAGGGTGACATGATCGATGGAGAAGAGGTTTGGAGAGGAATGAGAAATAAGCAAACGCCACATGATTATACTTGAACGGCTCAAGTAAACAATAAGTTGTCTCGCTTGGCCTACATAGTGAAAGGCCTAATGCGCAACGCAGAGCACTGACGCTTGAATATGGCCGGGAAAACAGGGAAACCGACATGTGGGGCTCACCTGTCGGGATGACGTAGCGCAGACTAGTCCAATGGAGGAGCTGGCCCACAACCTCCTCGCCACCGGCAACCATTGATGTGGGGCGTGGGGGCCAACAACATGGCGCAGCTCCAGCATCGCCTCTGGACATGGCGACCGCGGTGACCAACACGCTCATCGTCGCTAGACATGGTCAGTTTTGGTGTGCCGAGGGTGGCATTAGTGCGGTGGCACGACCAACAGTATGTTTCGTTTGTGCCCAAGGTGGCCCCATCAAAGCATTGGGTAGCCAAAATTTTGGTTGAGGTTTTGGTTGCCCATGATTTGGCCGACATTGGCAGGAAAAATGAACTAGAGTTGGCTACAGTTCATTGGCATGCCAAAAAAATGGCAACCATCCAAACAAAGACCAATCTTTGGGTCATGACCAAAATTTTGGTAAGTTGCACTTTGGCCACAATCCAAACACACCCCAACACCCGGCTCGTCGAGGATGCACGGGGTGCCAGGACGCGTCCGCAGAGTGGTGTAGCGCGGCCAACTGCATCCTCAGGACCTGAGACCATGCCGGGTCGTCTTGCTTTTTCAATGACATGCGGGGAACGCATGTGAGCAAAGGGCATCTCCAACGTTGCCACGACCGCAGCTGACTACCCTGGCACACCAAAAACCCTCGTCCCTCGCGCCGTCGCGCGGTGCGTTCCCAGCCGGCGCCAGCTGCCCGCATTCATGTCGTCCGTCCGTATGCCGTCATTAAGAGGCTCGGTGCCCGAGGAACCAACTCCGGCGACTTAATGATGCACCAGGACGCTTGGCCTCACCGAAAAGCGCTACTTAAAGTGGAAACACCCAGCTAACCTCCACACCATAGCGCATCATCCTCCTACCTGGCACCACATCCGCCATGACTGCAAGTGCGAACGCTCTGCGGGAGAGATTGTCTTCGGGGATGAAGCTCGAGGTCGCCACCCTTGCTCAAGTCGCCTCTCGCGACGCAATAGTGGCGTAGTTGGACGCGGACGCGACCGCACAAGCTGTGGCCACGCTGGCGGCCGATGACGGGAGCATCGTCAGCCACGTGTCCTACTTACCGCCATCCAACGTCTGGCATCGCCGAGGTCGGGGACTCCTCCAAGGATGAGTAGGGCATGGGAGGTGTCGGATGTGGGGTTCGGCAAACCCTTATGGTTCGAACACTGGGGTGCGCGCAAAGTCTTTCCTTCCCACCAATCGACGCCCTAGCTCACTAAGATCTCATGGACGAACTCGACGAACTCGCAACACAGAAAGACACAAGATTTATACTGGTTCGGGCCACCATTGTGGTGTAATACCCTACTCCAGTGTGGTGGTGGATTGCCTCTAGGGCTGATGATGAACAGTACAAGGGAAGAACAGCCTCTTGAGGTTGAGGTATTCTTGTGAGTAGGCTCTCGATCGGGTTGGATCAAGCTAAGATGAGATGCCTCTACAATGGTGGCTAGCTCTACCTATATAGGCCCTGGTCCTCTTCCCAAATATCGAGCAGGAAGGGAGCCAACAATGGCGGGCTAATTCAAAGGGGGACAGCTAGTACAAGCTATCCTGACAAAGGTGGTCTTCGCCTGCCAAAGGCTCTAGTGGTGACGCCATCTTGGGCTCCACGATGACCTTCGTCTTGCCGTCCTCCTGGTCTTGGTCTCATTGCACCAATATAGCAACCTTTGCCTGATGCCTCGGTACTCTTCGCCTACGTTGGCCTCCTTAGCACCAAAGGGGAAACAAGGATGATGCACGCGCTGGCGCCTGCCTGGTGTCGTGCATCATGGCTCACGTCACGAGGGTCTCATGAGGTTTGCCCCGCCTTGATATCTCCGCTCCTCGTGAGCCTGCCTGGCTAGGCCACTCCCGAGGAGGTCTTGTGTCGTCCGCCTCGCGAGGCTTGGATCCTCGCGAGGGTCTTGGATGCTTTGCTGGTGAGGATGGGCCGTACGGCCTGCTGGCTCAGCCACGCTGCGGGCCGCAGGCAGGCAAGTCTGGGGACCCCCATTCCCAGGACGCCGACAGTAGCCCCCGGGCCCAAGGTGCACTCGGGCTTGGCTTCGCGACGAAGCCAAGGGCCAAGTTCGGAGCACCACGGGCCCCAAAAGCATGCAGCCTCGATTGACGTGTCGCAGTTGATTGGGCGTGGGCGTCTCCGCTTCCCCATGCTGCCCTTGAATCCGCCTGGCTATGAGGCAATGCCTCTTACACAGTTATTCTTCTTCCGCCATGCCCGACTCTTCCAATCTCCCTGCTGCCTCGACGCCCTACTCCACCTTCCCAGTCCGACCTGTGCTCCGCCCGTTTCACCGCCATGGCGCCGAAGCAAACAAAGAAGGGGAAGAAACCTCTGTCCTCGCCGGCTGCGCCTCCATCGTTCGAGCCGGCGCTCGGCCGGCCTCGGGTGCTCAACGACGAGGCCATGGACAAGGTGCGCCCCATGCTCGCCTCCAGTTTCAAGGAGTGGGGAGAGACACCGGCTTGGCCCGTGTCCTGCAGCAGCATGGCTCAGGCAGTTACCGAGGTCCCGATCTTCATTGATGCCCTCTGGGCTGGCCTGCTTCCTCCCTTCTCCGCCTTCTTCAACGTGGTGCTCGAGCACTATCAGATCCACATGCTCCATCTCGATCCTCGGGCTGTGACCCTTCTCGCCGTCTTCGCCTTCGTGTGCGAGGCCATGGTGGGCATCTCCCCCTCCGTGGCACTCTTCCGCCACTTCTTCTCATTGCATCTCACCGGTCCCCGGCAGAACTCAGGGTGCGTGGGTTTCTAGGCCATGGCTGCGACAGCAGGCATGGGGATCGACTTCGAGCTCCCTTCATCCATGAGCGAGTTCCGTACGCGTTGGGTGGCGTGGCGATTCAGAAAAGGAAAGAGGTCACATACCCTCACACCAAACTGCATAGCCACCCCAAAGAATGCAATCAGACATGGTTCTACTGCAAGGACACCTCCCCTGCTGGTGAGAATCCCTTGCCTGGCTTTCGTCCGGAGCGGCTCAGAAATACACACCCTTTTCCACAAAGATTGACTGCACAGGAGAGAAGCAAATATGCTCATCAACTGTCAAAGCTCAGAGCCTTTATGGCCAATGGTTTAACAGGGGTTGATCTCGCTCGTTGTTGGATATCATGGAGCATACTGCCCCTTGGTCAGCGCTCCGGTTTGATGTGCGAGTATACTGGCAGTGTTGATGACCCACTGCAACATTCCAAAATCCAGCTCACCGATGAAGAAATCACAGAGGCTGTGAATAAGATGCTGAATGAACCGGAACACGTCTGTGCTCGAAACGGCCTGCTTCCCTTCTGTGCCACCAACAAACCGCCAGCTGTAAGACTTTGATTTTTCTTTTTGCTGAATCTGTTAATGATATATCTGGTCTTTGTTTAATATCAGTGTCTGTGTAATCAGGGCAATGATCCATTTTGGAGCAAGAAACCGCCGCAGGAGAAACCAGAAAAACCAAACAAACCGGAAAGAGCAACTCGGCAAAAGACTAAAGCTGTGAAGAAGACTGCCCACAGGAAAAGAACCACTGCATCTTCTAATCTGGCCCCTGATGATGATGTGGATAATCCGGACTTTGAGGTAGAGCTTGACTCACTTGGTTTATTTTTCATGCGTCTTATTGATGATGATATTTGTCAGGATGATGCCGAAGCCAGCCACGCGGATGTTGCAGAGGTAATTATTCTCTCTTTGGATTCAGAAACTTTGCCTTCACAAAAAATCCGTCAGGCAAACCGGAAAGTTAAATTTTCTCATCCTCTTGCTTATTTGGATCCTAAATTTCTTATGAAGACCCAACAACACGAAGCTCATCGCACAACCCGGCACAGCGGCCAGGTAGTTACCTCCGTCGGTTTACTGAACAGTCCGGTTCGGAAACGCCATTCAGAGGTCTCTAATTTGCTTGTCAGTGCTTGTCCTAAAGCGGGCTGCTTTCGTCAACCTCTTAATCCGTCTGACTCTGATTACCAGGTTACTTCCCACTCATCTTCTGGCGAGTCATCGGCTACTCAGCTCCCACCGCTCAAAACGGTGCTTGGGTAAGCTATACTTATTGTGATGTTTGCAGTACATCGCCTTAGAACATATGCTGTATTTGATTTTGTTATTCTTCTCAGGGCCAAACCTAGGCCAAGCAAGAAGGCCCGCCTGTACAAAGCGGCCGAAGAAGATGTCGTTCTTGAACTAGGAAAGACACCCAATCTTGAAGCGGCTATTCCTGAGGATATACCCAACGATCCACCACAGCAAGACGATGATCTTATTGCTGAAGAGAGACCTACTGATGCCTTAGGTCCTGTCAATCAGCCCACGGGTTCCATCCGGATTGAAAGCTCCACCGGTCCAGCAAAACCTACTAACAAGCCAACAGCCCCAGTGCAAACCGGCGGTTCCCAGGATGATGACGTTGTCATTACTGGCACTGGCCATATTGAGCCAAGCAATCCTGTCGCTTTATCCAAACATTCTGCCAAGGAAGAATTTGCTGCCTTTGGCAAAGGCAAGTGGAACGCTGATCTGATGACTTATGCTGCTCTGAACGCCCAAGATATCCATTCCGGCTATCTGAACCGGTTGTATACCAGTCGCGACTATGAAGCCGGTCTGGTTAATATGATGAAAGAGAAATATGAGGTAACTTCCATATGCTCCTTCCTGCTTGTATGCTTCCATTCTTGTTGACTCTCCTAGCCCCCAAGGGCCGGTTTGTAATATTATTTCAAACCGGGACTTACTAATATAAATCTTGATGCTTTGAAATTCGCTGATGTAGCCCCCAAGGGCCGGTTCAACTTAGCGTAGTTAAACCGGTACTTTAAGTAATTGAAATTGCCGCATCAGAATATATACGAGCAAATAGCCATTAGCCCCCAAGTGCCAAGTTGAATACTTGTATTGATCTTGGGACTTTGTAAGCAATTGAAAGATGAAGATCGAATATGCATTAGCCCCCAAGTGCCAAGTGCATAACTTGTTATGTGGTTGGTACTTCAATCCTTGTACCGTTTTGTTGAAGCATATACCTGTCTGCATGCAGGCTGAGCTGAAGACGAAAGAAAACCAAATAGCCGACCTCCAAGAAAACCTGAAAACCCAACAAGCTGAAACCTCCAAAGAAAAAGAGGAATTAGCCAGTGCTTTAAGCGCCATGGAGCAGCTTAAGGAGAGCTTCAAGAAGAAAAAGGTGGATTGGGCCACTGAAAAGTCCACTTTAATCAAACGAGCAGAGGATGCCAAGGCTGCACTAAAACCGGTGGCAGATGAATTGACCAGTATAAAGCGGCACGTGCATACTATGACCACTGCTATCTTTGGTAAGCTAGTTTGACTTCTGAATTGACTCGGCCTTCTTACAGAGCTGCCGGTTTAACCCTTATGATATTTCAGGGACATGCACTAGTCATTTGGGTTCAGATGTGCGGAAAAAATTGAAGGTCGTCTACACGTTGGTCAAACAGCTGTATACTGGCGCACAGTGGATCATCTGTACCGCATCTCACAACAAACCGGCGCCCACTTTGATTCAAGATACCCTGATGAAACTGTTGGTGCTTCCCACCCGGGTTGAAGAGCTGAAGAAATCTGCTGCTCGAACCGGTGCGATCAATGCCTTAATGCGGGCAAAAGCCTGGGTGCCGGATTTTGATCCTATTGAAGCGGCTCAGGGCTATTCCATCTTGAAAGAAGATGGGTCAGAATTTAGTGAAGCGGATCAGCGAGCCATAAACCGGGAGGTGCGTCCGCTAGCTTGTCAACTGGCTGAAGAAGCAGACTTGTCTCGTTATCAAGCTCAATATGATAATCAGAACAAGTGAATAGCTGCCCCAATTCATGAGTCGGAAAATCTTATCCCTCCAATCCGTAAGCACACTTACGCTCCCGATATTGACCCGTCATTGCTGATCCATGATGAAGCTGTTTTTCAAGCATTAATGGGAATAGACTGGACAACTGTTGATTTCCAGCCACTGGGTAGAGAAACGGAGGCTGAAGCGGTGCAGGGTGACCCACAACCATCAGGCCAGGCTGGTGACCAAGCTTGAACCGGAAGCCGGTTTTGAAACTGCCTCTCCTTTGCGAAAAACAATGATATTATTATGGGCATCGTGTTGCCTTGTAATAGGCTAGCTGATACTTTTGATGTTGATATGCCTTCGTGCATAATTTGTTCTTCTTGTGGTGATGAACTTTCCAAAGCACCTTCTGCAATAAAAAACTCTTCAAGTGCCACTTCAGTTGTACCGTCCGGCGGAATATGATGTCTGCATATATGAAGTCAAAACATCCAAAAAAAATCTTAAGTATATGACCAAATTTTTGTGATACATAATACCTGCGCTCGTTGAGCATGAAGTTGGATTGGCCAATCTTGAAGCGGAGTTTTGCAAACCCACACTGTTGGAGAAGATAACAGCTCCTGTATATATATGACGCTGGTTTATCATGTAAACCGTGCCGGGTTATAATAAACATCGTGTTACTCCATAAGAGGATGTTAACAACAAGGATCAAACCGGGCAAATAGTCTCCGGATTGACGTGAACTGTGTTCCGTCAATTGATTGGTTAAAAACTTTGTCGGTTTAAAAAACGCAATAAAAAGCAAAAAAAACCCTTCAAAGAAAAGTGTAAATCAAGTGCAATGACAAAACGTTGCAAAAAAAGGTTTATTTGAGCTGATCAGATGGTGTTACCATGGCCGAACACGACCAAGCTCCCGTTAGGTGTAACTATAGTTCTAGTCAGCCAGGTCCCCAAATTAAACCGTGGCATTTATGCCAATCAAGTGGCATGGTCATGGTTCGGGTTCGACCAAGCCCCCAAGTGATTCTGTGGCCTTAAGCCGATCAAGAGGCATGACTGGTTCAGACATGACCAAGTCCCCAAGTGATCTGGTGGCTCTCGCCTACCAAGAGGCATGGTATTGGTTCGGACACGACCAAACCCCCAAGTGATATAACATGATGCTTTTAAAAAGCGAACTCAAGGGGTAAATCGGAGGCCACTTTAGAGCAACTCCGTGTAACCTCACATGATGTAAAAGAACAGATACCCCGCTTTAGCTGAGGTTCCGGTGTATTATATTTAATCATAATATATACATTGTCGTAATATGTACATAAGTATAGCCAATGGCTCAAGTATAGTAAGGCCGAAGATGAGCTATGTTCCACGGCCTGTAAGTCTCCTCCTTTGATGTACGTGAGTCTTTATGCTCTCGAATATCGATCAGATAGTACGACCTGTTGTGCAGATTCTTGCTGACCACGAAAGGCCCCTCCCAAGGTGGGGATAACTTATGCATATCAGTCTGATCTTGGATGAGCCGAAGCACCAAATCTCCTTCCTGAAAGGTTCTGGTTCTGACTCGGCGACTGTGATAACGACGAAGATCCTGCTGGTAAATCGCCGATCGGGCGGCTGCGATGTCACGCTCTTCATCCAACCGGTCCAAAGCATCTTGTCGTGCTATCTCGTTGTCCGCTTCAATATAAGCCGTTACACGAGGTGAATCATGACGGATATCACTGGGGAGAACCGCCTCCGCTCCATAAACCATGAAGAACGGTGTGTATCATGTTGATCTGTTGGGTGTTGTATTGATGCTCCATAACACAGATGGTAATTCTTCTACCCAACAACCCGGCGTTCTCTGCAAAGGAACCATGAGCCGGGGCTTGATGCCTCTCAAGATCTCTTGATTAGCTCTTTCTGCTTGACCATTGGATTGTGGATGTGCCACTGATGAAACGTCGAGCCAGATGTGCTCCCGTTCGCAGAACTCCTTCATAGCACCTTTGGACAAATTGGTACCATTATCTATGATAATACTGTGCGGAAAGCCAAACCGGAAAATCACCTTTTTGATGAACTGAACCGCGGTGGCTGCATCACACTTGCTAACAGGTTCTGCCTCCACCCACTTTGTAAACTTGTCAACCACCACCAGGAGGTGGGTCTTCTTATCTTTGGACCTTTTGAAAGGCCCAACCATATCCAGCCCCCAAGTCGCAAACGGCCAAGTAATTGGAATCATTCTCAATTCTTGAGCCGGTACATGAGCACGTCTTGAAAACCATTGGCAACCATCACATCGTCTGACCAGATCCTCCGCATCAGCATGAGCAGTTAACCAATAGAAGCCATGGCGAAATGCTTTAGCCACCAGAGACTTTGAACCGGCGTGGTGACCACAATCTCCTTCGTGGATCTCACGCAAAATTTCATGGCCTTCTTCAGGAGACACACAGTGTTGAAAAGCTCCTGATACACTGCAATGATGCAACTCACCGTTGATGATAGCCATGGACTTGGATCGCCGGATTATCTGCCGGGCCAGAATCTCATCCTCTGGCAACTCACCCCGGTTCTTGTACGCCAGGTAAGGAAGCGTCCAATCCGGAATAACATGAAGAGCCGCCACCAATTGAGCCTCCGGATCAGGAATAGCCAAATCCTCTTCACCAGGGATCTTGACCGACGGGTTGTGCAGCACATCCAGAAAAACATTGGGCGGGACCGGTTTGCGCTGAGAGCCCAGCCGGCTTAAAGTGTCCGCCGCTTCATTTTTCCGTCGGTCCACGTGGTCCACCTGATAGCCTTTGAAATAACCTGCAACAGCATCCACCTCCCGACAATACGCTGCCATGAGTGGGTCCTTGGAGTCCCAAGTGCCAGACACTTGCTGAGCCACAAGGTCCGAGTCACCGAAGCACTTAACTCAACTTAGATTCATCTCCTTAGCCATCTGGAGACCATGGAGCAAGGCTTCATACTCAGCTGCATTGTTAGTACAAGGGAACATTAAGCGGAGAACATAACAAAACTTATCACCTCGTGGGGAAGTTAATACGACTCCAGCCCCCGAGCCTTTCAACTGCCTGGATTCGTCAAAATGGATGGTCCAATACGTGTGATCCGGCTTTTCTTCAGGTGCTTGCATTTCCATCCAATCATTGATGAAATCAACAAGTGCTTGAGACTTAACCGCTGTCCGAGGCACATACTTCAAACCGTACGGCCCCAGCTCTATGGCCCACTTTGCAATCCGGTCAGTTGCTTCCCGGTTCTGGATGATATCTCCCAAAGGAGCAGAACTGACCACCGTAATTGGGTGCCCTTGGAAATATTGTTTAAGCTTCTGGCTTGCCATAAAAACTCCATACACCAGCTTCTGCCAATGCGGATACTTTTGCTTGGACTCGATTAGCACCTCGCTGATATAATAGACCGGTCGTTGAACCGGATGCTCCTTGCCTGCCTCCTCTCGCTCCACCACAATAGCCACGCTAACCGCCCGAGCATTAGCAGCAACATATAGCAGTAACGGCTCCTTGTCAATGGGAGCGGCGAGCACAGGTGGATTGGCCAACTGCCACTTTAAGTCCTCAAATGCTTCATTAGCGGCGGAGCTCCAAACAAAATGATCCGTTTTTTCAACATCTGATACAAAGGGATTGCCTTCTCACCAAGACGACTGATAAACCGGCTTAACGCGGCAATCCGGCCTGCCAGGCGTTGAACATCGTTGATACACTTCGGTTTAGCCAGGGAGGTGATAGCCGTGATCTTCTCCGGATTAGCCTCAATTCCCCTGTTGGACACCAGAAAACCCAATAGCTTGCCCGCCGGTACACCAAAGACACACTTGTCTGGATTAAGCATCATCTTGTATGTTCTCAGGTTATCAAAGGTTTCCTTCAAATCATCAATCAGAGTCTCCTTCTCCCTGGACTTAACCACGATATCATCTACGTAAGCATGTACATTACGGCCAATCTGCTTGTGAAGACAATTTTGTACACACCGTTGGTAAGTTGCCTGGGCACTCTTGAGCCCGAAGGGCATAGACACATAGCAGAAGGCTCCAAAGGGAGTTATAAATGTTGTCTTCTCCTGGTCCTTAACTGCCATTTTGATCTGATGATAGCCAGAATACGCATCCAAAAAACTTAAACGCTCACAACCCGCCGTAGCATCAATAATTTGATCAATACGGGGGAGGGCAAAAGGATCTGCTGGACAAGCCTTATTAAGATCTGTGTAATCCACACACATGCGCAAGGTGCCATTTTTCTTGAGGACCAGCACCGGATTGGCAAGCCACTCAGGGTGAAAAACTTCAACAATAAAGCCAGCTGCTGAGAGCCTGGCTACCTCTTCTCCAATCGCCTTGCGTCTTTCTTCGTTAAACCGGCGGAGGAACTGTTTCACCGGTTTATATTTAGGATCCACATTAAGTGTGTGCTCAGTGAGTTGCCTCGGTACACCTGGCATGTCAGAGGGCTTTCCATGCAAAAATGTCCCGATTCTCACAGATGAACTCGATGAGTGCGCTTTCCTATTTCGGATCCAAGTTGGCACTGATGCTAAACTGCTTGGACGAATCGCCAGGTACGAAGTCAACAAGCTTAGTTTCTGCTGCCGATTTGAACTTCAGGGCCGTATCATGCTCCGTAGTTGGCTTCTTCAACGGAGTCATGTCCGTCGGATCAACATTGTCTTTATAGTACTTCAACTCCTCGGTGGCACAAACCGACTCTGCATAAGCCGCATCTCCTTCCTCGCATTCCAAAGCGATTTTACGGCTTCCGTGAACCGTTATTGTCCCCCTGTGACATGGCATCTTGAGCTGCAAATACACATAACAGGGCCGTGCCATAAACTTGGCGTAAGTCGGTCGCCGTGATATGGACTCTGGATTTTCACCACTTCAAATGTCAATGTCTCCGACCTGGAATCATGGTCATCCCCAAAGGCCACTTCCAGAGCTATCTTACCAACGGGATACGCTGATCTGCCTGGCACTACGCCGTGGAACACTGTATTAGATGGTTTGAGATTTTTATCTGTTAGTCCCATACGACGGAAGGTCTCATAATACAGGATGTTAATGCTGCTCCCTCCGTCCATGAGCACCTTGGTGAACTTATAACCTCCCACCTGAGGCGCCACCACTAGAGCCAACTGACCCGAATTATCGACCTGGGGAGGGTGATCCTCTCTGCTCCATCTGATTGGTTGTTCCGACCAACGTAGATAACGGGGTATGGCCGGTTCAACAGAGTTGACCGCCCGCCTCTGAACCTTCCGGTCTCGCTTGTCCAAGCTAGTGGTGAAGACATGGTACTGCCCACTACTCAACTGCTTTGGATTGCTCTGATAACCTGACTGTTGCTGCTGTTGGTTGTAACCACCCTGGTTGTTCTGACTATTTTGACCATTATGTCTGCCCGGATTACCATTGATTCCTGAACCGGAACTTCCTCCACCGTAACCCGGCCCGGATCCTGAGCCACCGCCAGATTTGTGATCATACCGAAAATTATTAGAATTCTTGAACTCCTGCATAATAAAGCAATCCTTCCAAAGGTGGTTCGCTGGCGCCTCCTTCGTCCCATGTCTTGGACAGGGCTGGCTTAGCAGATAGTTTAGGCGGTTTGGGTTAGGGTTGGGTGCTCCATTACGATTTTTCGGTCTACCCTTGTGTCGCTGGCCATTGTCCTGTGCGTTGGTATTAGCCACAAAGTCCATGTTACCATCTGCTTTACGCTTGCCTCCACCACCATTGCCTGCCCAGTGATGCTGCTGACCTTTGGAGCTGTTGTTCTTCTTCCCTTTCCCTGTCTTGTCATCATTAGATTCGGGATCCTTGGTACTATCAGAATCAGCATATTTCACCAAAGCGGCCATGAGGGTCCCCATGTCGGTGCAATGACGCTTCATCCATCCTAACTTCAGCTTCAGGGGCCCAAACCGGCAGTTGCCTTCTAGGCTTAATACTGCGGTGTCAGCGTTGATGCGGTCTGAGGAGTGCAACACTTGTGAAACCCGGCGCACCCAATGAGTCGTTGCTTCTCCTTCCTCCTGGACGCATGCAGCTAAGTCCACTATCGACATAGGCTGTTTACAGGTATCCTTGAAATTGCTGATAAACCGGGCTCGTAATTGGGCCCATGAACTGATAGAATTAGCCGGCAAGCTTTTTAACCAAGTACAGGCCGTTCCTTCAAGCATCATGGTGAAGTATTTCGCACACACCACGTCATCGACATCAAGCATCTCCATGGCCATCTCATAGCTCTCCACCCATGTCTCTGGAGGTTGATCCGCCGTGTAATTTGGTACCTTGCGCGGGCCTTTGAAATCCTTGGGCAGGCGCATGTTGCGTAAAGCGGGGATAAGGCAAGGCACCCCCAAAGAACTAGAAGTAACACCAGGTTCAGTCAAGGTGGTTGGACGAACCGGCGTGAGCTGCCGAGCCTGATGTTGTGTGGTTAACTCGGCCTCCCTGCGCGCACGGGCCCGGTCCACCACTCCCTGAGCGTTATCAGCACCACCCGCCGGGTTGTTGTCACGGGGTGCCCCACGTCGTTCATTACTCGACACTGCTGGTTCATCCATATGTCTGCTATAGCTCCGGCTTGGACGGGGGGTCGAGTGGATCCGGTCGCGGCTGTACGAGTACGCTTCCTGTTGGGCCAAAGCTGTCCTCAGAAGTTCCTTGACCCGTCGCGTCTCTACTGCCTGCGGCGAGTCACCTTCAATTGGAATGGCCTCCAGCCATGCAGCAGCAGCAACAAGATTGTCCATTGGGTTGGAGTACTGACCCGGAGGTGTTAAAGCAGCCTGAGGTATAACGGTGTTTTGACGAGGCGGGTCCATCTAACGAGGCTGAACCGGTGCACCGGTCCCAGGGGCTTCTGCCCGGTTTCCCTCCAGCGGATTACCGGCTCTTGGTCCTGGAGTGTTGAAAAGGTCTCTGGCCTCGAAAACCGGAGGTAAGCGGGATCGGTGCTTCCTCCTCATGACTTCATGCGACGCGCTCTGGTCCAACATAAGCCTGTAGGCCTGTGCATCTAAAGCGGCCCGCTCTGCGGCCATCCTGGTGTCCTCAGCCGCCAGATCCTCCTTGGTCTGGGTGATCTGTTCCTTTACCTTTGCAATCTCCGCGTTGTGAACGTCCTGATCCGGCGGATTAACTTCCGCCATAAGCACAGCCAATGCATCAAATAGTTCTGATAGAACCTGAGTCGGCGGGCGCACAGGGCCTCCTGCCCCGGCAGCCGTCGCCGCTGCTGAACCGGAGATCGTTGCCGCAGCTGTCGAAGAATGAAGCGCTGCTTGTGTTCCGGCCATGAATATTCCAACCCGGTTGGGCAGATCAGAGGGGTCCGGAATACTGTCGCCATCGGAACAGCTCCCAATCCGGCCATCTTGTAGCTGATAAAGAGATTCGGTTTCTCCGGTCGAAGATTCGTCACCGGAACAAACGACGGTCGCGCCGCGAAATTCCGATCCGTCCTCATAACTTCCTCCATGGATGACTCCCACGAAGGCACGCTTCATGGCCGGTTTAACCCGGGCGGATCGCGCACGCTGAGCCGTCTCGACGAGGTCGGTGCAGATGTCCGGCTCAAGGCCCAGTTCACCGATCTTGCCAATGAAAACGTGAATGCTACCAAAGGGGACCCGGTACCCGTACTCAATTGAGCCGGCCTCGGGGCCCCAGCCTGCGTCGTCGATGTAGAGCTTGCCACGACGACTCTTAGTCATCCGTCCTATAGCATAGCCATCGAGTCCTTCAAAGCGGCCCTCCAAGAACCAAAAACCATCGTGCGATCGCCCCACGGTGGGCGCCAACTGTCGTGGTTTTTTCACGGCATATGTCCTAGAGAAAGGACTTAGTCGTGGAGCCATCGCGACGGGTTAGCTTGAAGGGGTTAAAGCGGACACAGGGACACAAGAGAGTTTATACTAGTTCGACCCCTTCAACGAAGGTAAAAGCCTACGTCTAGTTGTGATGGAATTGATGGGGTTTCGATGACTAGGGAGCACACAAGCTTCGCCTATGTCTGTTGTCTGTTGTCCTTGAACCGCCGTCGGGTCGTCCCCTTATATACACGGGTGACACCCGTCGGTTCACAGAGTCCCAACACTGGTCGATATTCGTATCTGGGTTGGTCTCTCCTTATTCCTAACTTACAATGCAAGTTTATATACAAAGCCCGGTTTACAGCTACAAGTCTTGAACCGGCTATGGGCCTTAGGCCCTCATCTGCCTTCTTGGGCTTTATCACTTCTGGAACTACTAATGAAGTTGACCCGGCCCAGATAGGCCAGTTTACGCCCAGCAGTAATATCCCCAACAGATGGCATGGTTGAGATCGGAACAGCATCAATGGGATTAGCAATTGAGGTAGTCAAAGGCTTCATCTTCTTCGGAGCTGAAGAATCTGAAGTAGCTAATGCTTTCCTTTTCTTCACTGTTGCACGCTCTGCAGCCTTGATCTTCTTCACATCTGATGCAGATGGAAGGATCGGAGTTAGTGTTGGTGCAGGAGGAGCAGAGGAATCTGGTTGATTTTCTTCAGGCACAACTGATGCAGTTGCCCTGATTTCTTCAGTTTCTTCAGGTGCACCACTAGTGGATGCCCTGGCAATTTCTTCAGCGGCTGGAATGCAGTCATCAGCCCTGGAACTCACATTTTCTTCAGCAGCCTGATTTTCATCAGCGGTGCTGGCATGTTCTTTAGTCGGCTGAGCAGATGCTTCAGCCTGAGGAACTTCCTATTGTGTTGGGGCTGCAACATTTGAGGTGAAGTTATCAGCAAGTCTTACAAAACGAACTTTGGCTCCAAGCCAATTAGCATGGTATGCGGCAAATTCATCACTGAGTTTCTTGATCTTAGATTGAGTAGTGACAAGTTCTTCAGTTGTCATAGAGACAACGTTTTTCTTCAGATAGCGCTCCTTCTTGTACTGCGCTTTCTTGATCTGCCTGGCCTTCTCAAATTTCCACTTTTCTTCTTGAATGAAGTGAGTCAGCATGTGACTTTGTCCAGGAGTCAGCTTGAAGTCAGGCATGGGAGTGTTGGGGTCCTTGTGCCAAACATCAATGTACTCGAGGATCAACTTTGGATCCAAAAGGAGCGGCACATTTGTTCCCTTGGCTCTAGTGGCCCTGACTTGCCTGTCTCTAATGATTTCTGCAAGTTCATCATCATCAGCTTCGTCTTCTTTAGACGGCACATGGAAAGCGACTTGCTTCTTCTGAGGACTAGGGCGAGGACCTCGTCCAGCAGTTGCCTTTGTCTTCAGCAGTGAGGGTCCCGTTGAAGAATTTGGTGCAGCTGAGGAACTAGCTGAAGCTCCTGAGGCAATTGAGATGCCTATGGTCCTTTGGCACGAGGCAAGATGCACAGGTGCTGAGGACTTTGTCGGTGTGGCCGAAGACTATGGCGGAGGAGCTGAGGACTTTTAAGGAACAAGAGCAGCATGAGGATTTTGCCGTGAGGGCTTTGAAGATTCTGGCCGTGAGGGCATTGCTGAGGAACTTGGCCTTGAGGGCACTGTTGGTGAAGCACTTGGCTTGCACGCAGGCTTCTTTGACATAGCCTTCTTCGGCTTGACAGCGGAGGCCTCAACAGAGGCAGCAGCAGCAGCAGAGTCTTCATTGAATTTCCTCACTACTTCTCTGGCTTGCTTAGCCAACTTGGCTTGGCCCATTCATCAGGATAGTCCTCACCACGCTTGAGGCTGGTGGGATCTGCTATTTGGCCAGGTGCCAATGGGGGTCTTGGGCAAGGAGGATTGAGTGTGAATTTCTTCATGTACTTGGGAGTGACATATCTGTACTCCCTCCACTCTCTAGCCCATCTCCTCTCTATCTTCTGAATGCGCACCTTGCACTCATTCTTGGTTTCCTCGGGAGGTGTGCAGTACCCAGCATATATTTCATCAGGGATCTCAAATGTTGTATTGACCTCAGGCCTCTTTCCTCCTTTCTGTGGCTTCTTACCATCAGCCATTTTCTTCAGTTGAGGAATTTGAACAATTGAAATCTCTGAAGAAGTATGCAACTTTTCTTCGAGGAATGCTGCAAATGAGTTAAGTTGATGAGAACCTAGTGATTCAGCAGCTGACATGAGTACCTATGAACAGAGTATAGTTGCAAGGAATTTGGAGAGGTCATATGCGTTCTCAAAAGGTTTTTCAAAAAGGAACAAGTTTGAGGAATTTGACCAGATGAGTCTTCAAGAATTTCACTAAGTGTTCTTTGTCTTAGGTTCCAGAGTTGTATAGATCGAAGATCCACACAATTGAGGAATCTTGAAGAAAAATGATGCTTAGAGAAACGAATCAAGAACAGATGACTTGTGAGGTGTTTAGTGTGTGAAGATATGAAGAAAAACACCTTTGAAGATTTTGTAGATAATCATTTGAATCAACGAGGGAAGTAAAAGTAACTTTTAATTACCCTGGATGAAGAACATGATGAACAGTGAAGTGGAGAGGTGAAGTTTGTCTGTGTAGATCTTCCATGCCCTAACTCGGCGGAGGAAGACGGCTACGGCGGCGGCGGAGTGAAGATTTCCGCGGCCGGCGCTAGTACGGCGGCGACGAGGTTGAGGCAGTGAAGCTCTTCCTCACCGGAGATGATGAAGTAGCGGCGGCACTAGGGTTTGAGAAGCTCAAGCTAGAGAGAGGTCGAGCGGAGTAAAAGAAGTGAGGAAGGGGAAGAGGGGTATTTATAGCCATGGTGAAAAACTGTTCGCCTGAAGAAATTGGACGAACGTTCCCCTGACCCTCCTCATTCGCTTGACATGTGTCACCCACATACTTAGAAGTGGAGATTGTGTTAGATCGTGGGTGAGTGGATAAGTATATCGTGGGATGTGGAAGGTTTGAGCGGCAAAGCCGAAAATTTAGATAGAATAGGTTTTAAAGTTCCGTTCGCAATTTCTTCAGCTAACAAGGACACAGTGAAGATTTTGAACGAGTTTCAAATAGAACGCACATGAAGAATTTGTGAATAGAATGGGTTGAGTATATCATAGAGGGGAAGGGTCCGATCAGATTCACTTAGCAGAAAAATCAACTTGAAGAATTAGCAATAAGTGAATGTTGTAGAGGACAAAACTCATATATATATATATATATATATATATATAGCCAATGAAGAAAAACGATGGAAATAGTGAAGACAATGCAAAGTTGAAGAATCTGAACAACTGAGGAATTTCAACTTCTGGTGGTGGCGTGACCCACCGTATAAGAATGATGATTTTAGACACCGCGTACAATTATCGTAGGGTTCTGAGAATCAAATTCTTCGTTAATTTCATCACACTTAGAGTGTTATTCTTCATTGATTGAAGAAAAACGTTTCTTCATGTGTTGCACATCTAAGTCATCAATTTTGCATAAGTGTTAGGATGAGTGTCCTTTTCAAAGAACATTCGAAGATTCTAGGATATTTAGCTCACATCGCAACTTGCTAAATCTCTTCTCATCCAAGGGCTTTGTGAAGATATCGGCTAGCTGTTCTTTAGTCTTCACATGCTCAATAGAAATGTCGCCCTTCAACACATGATCACGAAGAAAATGATGACGAATCTGAATGTGCTTTGTCTTCGAGTGCTAAACTGGGTTGTGAGCAATCTTGATGGCACTCTCATTGTCACAGAAGAGAGGCACATTCTTCATGTTGACGCCGTAGTCCTTGAGAGTTTGCTTCATCCATAGCAATTGAGCACAACAAGAACCAGCGGCAATATACTCAGCTTCAGCAGTAGATAGTGATACGCAATTCTGTTTCTTCAAGGACCAACAGACCAAAGATCGTCCGAGGAAATGACATGTACCAGATGTTGACTTGCGGTCCACACGATCACCAGCATAGTCAGAGTCAGAATATCCAATGAGATTAAAAGTCGGGCCCTTGGGGTACCATAATCCAAGTGTTGGTGTGTGAGCTAGATATCGAAGAATATGTTTCACAGCCTTATGATGTGATTCCTTCGGTGTAGCTTGAAATCGGGCACACATGCAAACACTAAGCATTATGTCTGGCCTAGATGCACATAAGTACAATAAAGAGCAAATCTTGGAGTGGTATACCTTATGATCGAAGTCGATACCATTTTCATTAGTGCATAGATGGCCATTTGTGGGCATAGGAATTTTGACGCCTTTGCAATCTTGCATGCCAAATTTCCTCAGTACATCCTTGAGGTATTTCTCCTGAGATATGAATATGCCATTGCGTTGTTGACGAATTTGAAGACCTAAGAAGAATTTCAACTCTCCCATCATAGGCATTTTATATTCTTCACTCATCATATAGGCAAATTCATCACTATAACGTTGGTTAGTACAGCCAAATATAATATCATCAACATATATTTGGCACACAAACAATTCACCATCATAAGATTTAGTGAAAAGAGTAGGGTCGAGTGAACCGGGTTTGAAGCCTTTCTTCATGAAGAATTCCTTCAAGGTATCATACCATGCCCGTGGGGCCTGCTTGAGGCCATAGAGGGCCTTGTTGAGTCTGAAGACCTTGTCAGGATTCTTTGGATCTTCAAAACCTGGGGGTTGAGCAACATATACTTCTTCCTCAAGCTTACCATTAAGGAATGCACTTTTCACATCCATTTGATATAAAGTGATATCATGATGGTTAGCATAAGCAAGTAATATGCGAATAGCCTCAAGTCTAGCAATAGGTGCAAAAGTTTCATCAAAATCTATTCCTTCAACCTATGTGTAGCCTTGAGCTACGAGTCATGCCTTATTCCTCACCACAAGGCCATTTCCATCTTGCTTGTTGCGGTAGATCCACTTTGTGCCAATGATATTGTGCTTGCGAGGATCTGGACGTTTGACCAGTTCCCAGACATTGTTGAGCTCGAACTGATGTAATTCTTCTTGCATGGCCTGAATCCACTCAGGCTCCAGAAATGCTTCATCTACCTTAGTGGGCTCTGTGATAGAGACAAAAGCATAGTGCCCACAAAAGTTAGATAAATGTGAAGCTTTTGAGCGTGTGAGAGGACATGGCGCTTTGATGTCATTGATGATCTTTTCAACTTGCACTTCTTTTGCAATGCGAGGATGAGCTGGTTGTCGTTGATGAATTTGATCAGCATTCTCTTCAGCACCATTTTCTTCAGTATTTTCTTCAGGTGCATTAGCTCGACGTTCTTCATGTTCTGGAATGAATTCTTTAGAAGATTCTTTAGTAGGAATGACATCCTCAGTAGCTTTGAACTTGATAGTTTCCTCAGGTGCTGGTTCATCTATCACAGTAGGTAGGTGCTCTCTTTGCGAGCCATTAGTTTCATCGAACCGCACATCTACAGTTTCAACAACCTTGTGAAGAACGTTGTTGAAGACTCTCTAGGTGTGCGAGTCCTTTCCGTAACCAAGCATAAAACCTTCATGTGCTTTCGGTGCAAATTTTGAGTTGTGATGAGGATCTCTAATCCAACATTTAGCACCGAAGACTTTGAAATAACTTACATTGGGTTTCTTATCAGTGAGGAGTTCATAGGCAGTCTTCTTGAAGAATTTGTGAATATATACTCTGTTGATGATGTGGCATGCAGTATCAATTGCCTCAGTCCAGAAACGACGATGCGTTTTGTATTCATCAAGCATTGTGCGAGCCATCTCAGCAAGAGTCTTGTTCTTGCGCTCCACTACGTCGTTCTGTTGGGGAGTATAAGGAGCAGATAACTCATGAGTAATACCAAGTTCATCAAGATAGTCATCGAGACCAGAATTCTTGAACTCAGTGCCATTGTCACTTCTCATGTGCTTGATCTTCACACCAAAGTTGGTTGAAGCCCTCGAGGAAAATAGTTTGAAGACTTCCTGCACTTCATGTTTGTAAGGAACAAGGTGTACCCATGTGTAACGAGAGTAATCATCAACAATAACAAAGCCATATTGAGATGCTTCATTTGAAACAGCAGAATAATGATTAGGACCGAAGAGATCCATGTGAAGAAATTCAAATGGGCGAGTAGGGGTCATGATAGTCTTCGCTGGATGCTTGGCCTCTGTCATCTTCCCAGCTTCATAGGCTCCGCATAGGTGATCCTTGAGGAATTTGACATTCTCGATGCCAATGACATGCTTCTTCTTCACAAGTGTGTGCAAATTCCTCATGCCTGCATGACCAAGTCGTCGATGCCAGAGCCAGCCTTCTGAAGCTTTTGCAAGTAGACACACGACTCGTTGTGGTCCTGTAGAGAAATCAACAATATAAAGGTCTCCTCTCCTAAAGCATTCGAAGACTTTGGAATTGTCAGCTTCCATAACCACAACACAACGGTACTTGCCAAAGACAACAACCATATCAAGATCACAAAGCATTGAGACAGACATAAGGTTGTATCCTAAGCACTCAACAAGCATGACTTTGTCCATGTGTCGATCCTTTGTGATCGCAACCTTACCTAGACCCAATACCTGACTTTTGCCTTTGTCAGCAAAGATGATATGCTTCAGATGCGACGGAGATAATGGAGTATCCATCAATAGATTCTTGTCACCAGTCATGTGATTTGTACATCCACTACTGAGGATCCACTCAGTGGCTTTGGGTTCATCATCCTGCAGATGAATTAGTGCAACTTACAAACTCATATACTTCATCAGTGAAGAATATGACATCCATTCATCAGATCAATTTCATCAAGCAACAGAACAGATAAAGCAGTATGAGGACGTGAGAAATGAAAGTTCATTTCTTCATGATTAGCCCGTGTCCTTTCAGGCATGCTCAGGTCTCCAGCAAATTCTTTAGACGATTTCGTACGTCTGGAGACCTGACCCTGCAGAAGAGATTAGTTATTTTTCTTCACCACCCACATCTGAAGGGGCGGCAAAGAGTTCATCATTCTGCGAGCTCCATACGAGAAGGATGGCATAGAAGCCAGTCCATTTCGTTTCACATAAGAGGGGTTAGAGTAAGCATAAGAGTAAGCAAAGAAATTCTTCGAGGACTTATGGACATAATGATTTGAAGAATAATGCACATATCCATAATCCTTAGATCTTCCCTGCGAAACAGACAGGTTAGCACGATGATGTTCATATGAGGACTTTGATCCTTTTGAGGAATATGATCCATGTGAAGGGTTTGGTCCGTATGAGGACTTGGATCCATATGAAGAATTTGGTCCATATGAAGAATTTGATCTGGGGTTCCTATTCTTCACAGGTGGCGTCATGATGACATTCACCTGAAGATTTTCAAGGCATCTTTTGGGAACCCAGATTTTCTTCATTGGGGAACCATTCCTGCAGTTAGTGCCAACATATCTAGCAAATACTTCACCATTCTGATTTTTGAACAGTTTATAGTTGGAGTCAAATGACTCATCATCAGAACGAGGAGATTCACAGGCAAATCCAGATAAGTTAGATGGATCAACTGGAGGTCCCTTTACCGCAACCCATGTAGTTTTGGGGTACTACTCAGGCTTCCAATATGTACCATCAGCATTGAGTTTCCTCTCAAAAGCAATACCCTCTTTCCTAGGGTTCATGTTGAGGATCTGCTTTTTAAGCACATCACAAAGAGTCTGATGCCCTTTGAGGCTTTTGTACAAGCCTGTCATGTACAATTCCTTCAGCCCTGCATTGTCAGTGATACTAGCCATGTCCTCAGATGAGGAATTAATGATAGCAGAGGCATGTGAAGAATTTGAAACATTAGCATCATTTGAACATTCAGGTGAAGAATTAGCAGATTCACGCTCAATGCATTTCAAACAAGGAGGAACAAATTATTCCTGAGAAGCACTAATTTGTTGAGCAAGTAATGAATCACGCTCCTTCTGAAGATCTTCATAACTCACTCTTAGCTTCTCAAGATCTTGCTTTCTTTGAAGAAATTCATAAGAAAGCTTCTCATGATCGGATAAAAGAGTGTTACGTTGATCTTGAAGGGTGTCATACTTAGTATGAAGTCTCTGAAGACTTTCAGCCAAAGCTTTTGACTGATCCATTTCTTCACCCAACATATCATCGCTCTTATTTAGCATGTAGTGAACTTTTTCCAAAGCTCTTTGTTGTTTAGTGGCAAGAGAAGCAAGTTTGACATAGTTGTGTCCAAATTCATCACCAGATTCATCATCACTAGACTCGGATAGGTAGCATTCAGTTACCTCGACATCTTTTGCCATAAGGCATGATGCAGAAGATGATGATTCTAGTTCGAATGTCATCGCTTTGAGAGATTCCTTGAAGTCCTCAAACCAAGGATCATGATAGGTTCGATGACCTTCATAGACCTCAGAGAGATGGTCCCAGATGAGCTTCGCATGATCGAGATGCATGATATTCCTGAACTGATTTTGTGACAGACTGGAGCAGATGACATCCTTCTCCATGAGGTTGAGAAGAGTGTACTTGCGAATGCCATCAGCTTCCGCCATCTTGCACAGATCGGTCAGACCAATCTCAGTGACGGTCCACAGCTCGCTGTTCATCGTCATGAGGCGTTTCTTCATCATGGCCTTCCACTTGGGATACTCATGACCGTCAAAGATGGGGTATGTCACTTTCTTCATACCTGCGGTCCACATAACTAAACTCCAGGCGGTTAAACCAAAATCACACAGAACAAGGGAGTACCTTGCTCTGATACCAATTGAAAGTGTGTTATATTGACTAGAGGGGGTGAATAAGCGATTTTTATGAATTCTTCACTGTGGAATTTGCCGGTGAGGAAATTCCTTAATGAAGAACTACTAGCGGCGGAATAAGTACTCGGAAGTAAACATAACTGAAGACAAGCATGGTCATCATGATGAAATGAAGACACGCACAGAGTACTGAAAGCGTAATCACAGGATAACATGGGATGAAGACAAACAGACTGAAGAAATTGAACTGAGGAAATTGAGAAAGTCATTAGTCAAAGTCTTCAAACACAGATATGAACAAGCACACAACACAGTTATGAGGAAATGAAAGAGTTGAGGAAATAGAACCAGTAAGCTTGGTGAAGACAATGATTTGGTAGACCAGTTCCAACTGATGTCTCAGTTGTACGTCTGGTTGGAGCGGCTGAGTATTTAAACTCGAGGACAACAGCCTCGGACACCCAGTCCTGAACATGCAGCTCAGGACACCAAGTCCTCACCGTATTCTCCTTGAGCTAAGGTCACACAGACCTCACCCAATCACTCGTGGTAAGTCTTCATGCGACTTCCAAACCTTCACAAACTCGGTCACTCGGCGATCCACAATTCCTCTTGGATGCTCTAGACCATGACGCCTAACCGTCTGGAAGAAGCACAGTCTTCAAAGGTAACAAGCATCGGATCCACGCAGGATCAATCTCTTCAGTGATGCTCAATCACTTGGGGTTTGTAGGTGTTTGGGTTTGGGTTTTTCCTCACTTGATGATTTTCGCTCAAAGTCCTCGGAGGATGGGTTGCTCTCAAATGACAAGTGTCAGTTTCTCTCGGAGCAGCCAACTAGCTAGTGGTTGTAGGGGGCAGCTATTTATAGCCTAGGGAGCAGCCCGACATGATAAGACATAAATGCCCTTCAATGATATGACCATTAGGTGGATAGATATTTGGGGACTGCTGGCGCATAGCACAGTAATGGTCGGAATTTTGAGTAGCAAAATCCTCAAGGCTATCCTGTTCCTCACTGTGTAGGCAATCCGCACTGGCGAATTCCTAACTCCTCTGTCAGAACAAATTCCTCAGAGACCAGAAGAACTTCGTCTCTGTCACTGAAGAATATGACTAGACTGTATGAGATTTCCAATGGCTTCACTCGAAGGGATTGGTAGGTATAGGATTTTGAGTTGAGGATCACATGGAAATTTTTCCTTAGTATTTCCTCGACCCCCTTTAACAGTACGATGTTTCCTATGACTCAAGAAAGAGAAAAATGAAACTACGAAAACAAAAGTCTTCACGCTTCATGTTCCTCAAATGAATACCAAGTCTTCAAGGTCACACCAATTTCTTCACTTTCAAAGTCTTTAGAAAGTCTTCAGAGATCCAAAGTCTTCAGTCGAAGAACTTCATTTTTAGGGGTCGACTTTCTCTGTAAATATCAAACTCCTCATAGACTTATAGACCTTTGTACACTCACAAACGCATTAGTCCCTTAACCTATAAGTCTTCAATACACCAAAATCACTAAGGGGCACTAGATGCACTTACATTCATAAAAAAGCATATATGATTTTCCTGTAATATCTAGTAGAAGAACTAATTTGTATGTCTAACAGATGGATAGGACTTGGATAACTTCTGCTCAAAGATTCTCCGCTGCATATGTCGAGGGGGTTGAAAACTTCATGAACTTTATCAGAGCAGAGTACGGTGGTCCGAAATTAGATGTGCTCTGCCCGTGTAGCAGTTGTATGAATTCAGTTACAAGACCCCAGTCAACTTTGCAAAATCAGCAACACCTGTATGGGATGTCGGTCACATATACTAGGTGGGTTCATCATGGTGAAGCTTTGAACGTCAATGTTATTGACTACGTGGAAGTAGCAGATCACCATCTTGATCTGCTTGATGCTCACGTGGAAGAGGAGGAGGAGGAGGAGGAGGTGGCGGAGCCAGTGAGTTTGACCAACATTGAAACAATGCTACGAAATGCTCGTGCATTCCGTGAACTTTCACCTGCATAAGAAAAACAGTGGGCCCGCATGTTGGAACAATGCAACGTGGTTGTCACCCCAGGAAATAAGCTGTCAGTATTCTTAGCTATCGTCACCTTTCTTCAGGTGAAGACATCTGAGCGGATGACCAACAAATCATTCGATGCGATGTTGGCTGCTTTCCGCAAAGCTTTCCCAGATGCGTCTGAGGCTCTGAGCTGCCACACACCTATAGTAAAATGAAGAATTTCCTTCATGCAGTTGGAATTGGATATGATATGATCCATGTTTGTAAGAATAATTGTGTCATGTTCCAGCAGGATTATGCCAACTTACGTGAATGCCCGAAATGCAAATCATCACGGTGGAAAGATGGTGATGTTGTGAAGAGGATTCCTCATAATGTTCTGAGACATTTTCCAATTACACCAAGATTGCATAGGTTGTTTCATGATGCTGAAACAAGAGAGGATGTACTGTGGCATTCTAGGAACCAGCAGTACAGATATCAGAATGTAATGAGCCATCCATCACATGGTAGTGAGTGGAAAAGCTTCAATCCGAAACACAAAAAGTTTGTTGTTGACCCAAGAAACATTAGACTTGGCTTAGCTTCAGATGGATTTAACCCATTTGGCCACCAGAGCGCCACATATAGCATTTGGCCAGTGCTTGTTATCCCTTACAACATGCCTCCAAATGTCTGCACCAAAGAATCAAACTACATGATGGCCTTGCTCATCCCAGGTCCAAAAATTCCTGGAAAGGATTTTGATTTGTTCATGGAGCCTCTTGTGGAGGAACTTCAATAGCTATGGAGGGGTGTTCTCACTCAAGACCTATATAGCAGCCCACCAGCTGATTTCTTTCTACGTGCTGTTATAATTTGGTGCATGCATGATTATTCGGATTTGGGCACTATGTCAGGGCGAAAGACACATGGTTACAATGCATGTGTTCGCTATGATAGGAATCTGCTGTCATATGCAATACTTAGCAATATCTGTTACATTGGACACTGCCGTTTCCTTGCCAAGGACAAGCCGCATACTAGAAGATATTGAAGACATGTGTTCAATGCAAAGCATGAAAACCATGATGCGCCAAAGAGGCTCACCGCCGATGAGTTGCAAGTGGAATTAGAGAAGGTCAGGCATATTACACCAGGAAACCATCCTGGTAATGGTAGCGGGAAAAGGAAGCGTGGCAGGGCAGAAGAGAGATTATTGTTTACCCGCAGGTCCACTTTGTGGGACTTGGAGTATTGGAAAGATTTGGATCTGTGGCATAATCTTGATGTGATGCACATCGAGAAAAATATATGTGTCAGCATTATCAGCACACTTCTTAATATTGAAGGCAAGAGAAAAGATACCTTAAAATCTAGGATTGATTTGACACACCTGGGTATCAAACGGGATTTGCAGGTGCAAGATGAAGGTAAACCACGGGATATGGCACCATCTGTGTACGTCTTGGACAAGGTAAAAAGAAAAGAATTCTGTGAGGTCCTGTCACGTGTGAGATTCCCACATGGATTTGCTTCCAACCCTGAAAGGAGAGTCGATGCAGATGGAAACAAGGTACAAGGGTTGAAAACTCATGACTACCACGTCCTACTTCAAAGGGTTTTACCTGTTATTCTTAGAGGATTGGGCCGCCCTGACTTATACAGAGCAGTTGCAGAGTTGGGACAATTCTTCAGGGAACTCTGCAGTAGAAATATCAGGATAGATGCTTTGGAGCGTCTTAGAGACAAGATACCAACTATCCTATGCGACCTTGAGAAGATATATCCTCCAGCCTTCTTTGATTTGATGGTGCATTTGGCTGTTCATCTACCTGATGAGGCACTACTTAGAGGTCCAGTACAGTATGGCTGGATGTACCCTATTGAAAGGCGGCTAGGTACTTTCAAGGGCTATGTTAGGAACAGAGCTAGACCCGAGGGTTCCATTGCAGAGGCCTACATTGCTACAGAAGCATTGACATTCTGCTCAAAATACATTGAAACAGCTGATCAGCTTAGCAAAGAGGTGGGTGAAGACAATCCCGGGCTCAACGTTTTCGATTATTCTGTTCGAGTTACAGGGAAGAGTCGACAAGAGGACAAACCTAAAGATTTGGACAAAATGGTTTGGTATGTGTTGAATAACTATCCTGAGATACTACCTTATATCAAATAAGCGCTAAGTACTGCAGCTTATACATCATAATCTACTAAACTTGCAGCACATTCTTATATATTTAGATGTTTGACGCGATCACTATGTTGTGCAACGTCTACAAAAAGGAGTTACTATCACAAAATCCAAGAAACATTGTCAAACTGGTTATGGCAGGATTTGCGAAATGGTTCAAGAGCCATTAATGCTTTTGAATTGCACTGTCAGTTTTTTTAATATATTGAGTACATAAGATAATCAGCCTGTCTATTTTCTAACCATAGGTTAAGAAATTGCGGGAGGACGGGCAGGCAGTTGATGATGCCCTTTACTCACTAGCAATGGGTCCTGATACTCGGGTAAGACAATATGAATCTTGCATTGTTGGAGATGTGCGCTACAACACCCTTGCACGAGACGAAGGCAGGAAGACACAAAACAGTGTCATCATGAGCACGGATACGTATGACAAAGAGACAACTGAAATGTATGCTAACATAACAGACATTGTTTAGTTGCAGTATATCTCCAGTTTCGAGGATCATCGGTGTGTGGTTCTGTTGTGCTGTCGTTGGTATAACCTGTTTTCTAGGATCACAAAACCCAAAGCTGATGATTATTTCAAATCCATCAATGTCAAGGCGGCGTACCAGACCAACGAGCCTTTTATTTTGGCAAATCAAGCAACACAAATATTTTTCTTGGAAGACACATTTGCACGTAGCGATGACTGGACAGTATTGCAAAGGTTTGAGCAGAGAATTCGTTTAATGAAGTTGCATAATAAGATGATGCTTACACTACTCCTGATGTACAAGATAACACAGATGTTCCTAATATCTTTGAGAACCATCACGTCAATGACGCCGGAGAAAATATTGCCTATTGTGTTGTGGACATACAAGAGTTGATCAAGAAGAAGCCAACGTTCGAGGACGTTGAGGACGAAGAATAAGATGACACCGTGGGGAATTAAGATTCAGACTGATATACATGGCGAAGATGTTGACGCTGCTGCTGCAGATGATGATTACATTGCTTTTGTCGTATTTGCTTGTCAGAAGATGTTTTTTATCTACTATGTGAAATTGTGTTTGCTATGACAACTGAAACCTGATGAACATGTTGTTTAGTATTTTCCTGTGAGAACATCACTTGTTATGTATGTTGATTTGTGTTTGGTGATTGTATGAAGACTAAAACATGATGACATTGTTGTTTAGTTGTACTCATATTTGGCTATGAAACTTGAATTTGATGACATAGTTTGCCGTTGGACTGCAATTTGCTCGACGTCTTCGAATGAGAACAAAGCTGACCCGACAGGGCCTCTGCTAATTTATTTATTTATTACCAAAAGGGCCTCTGCTATTTATTTGTTTATGAGCAAAAGGGTATACCCCCTGATTTCCGTTAATAGAAATCATTAGATGTTCACAACACTATGCCAAGCCTGCTACACAGGTTTCATTCATTACTAGGTTCATCAAAGTGCTCATGTCATAGCCACTAAATACATCACGAGTGCTACATACACTGCAAATAAAGAGACAATCATCCTACAGAGCACATCGATTTTGCCCATTATCTTCACAAGCTCTTTCATCTCCTCATTGTTGTCAAGGCCGTTCAGCAGCTGTTGCTTGGCCATGATCAGAGGAACTTCATCTTTAACCTTCTGCTCTGCATCTTCCTCTTCTGCGGTTCCTTCAGTTACTTGTCCAACACCCCAACCTGCTGGTATTGGGATTCCTTGGCTAACCAAATAATCAGCGTAGTTGCACTCCCCCACATCAGCAACTTCCCAGAAATACAAATCACATGAATCTTCCCTTTTCTGCACGAATCAAATTGGAAGATCATCAACCAAACTATTAAAAAATCAGTAACTGAAAGCAGCAGAACAACACTTAAACATATTATTACCCTATGATTCGGGCATTTGTAGAAGACTTGGTCAGGGTTGAGGATTGTGGTTGAGACACGACGGATGACTCTGCGTGATTTGCAGCAGTGGCACCACACCAATGGCAGCGGGTTGCGATGAGCAACCGGCTGCGGTGCGCATGCCGACGGGGGTGTGATGAGACCCACGGGCGATGGTACGGGTGGCGACTTGCCGCATATCTGGTTGTTGCCTGCTGAAGAGCAGGTGGACGAGCAGCCAGCGGACATGGTTGATGTGGCCAGAGCTTCTGATGCTAGGCAGAGTAAGTAGAGAAGAGGAGAAGCGAATGTTGGATATGTCAGTTTCATTACTTGTAGAGTAGCATAGCACCATATATAATCATAGTCTAGGTTTGGATTCGAACTAGCTATAGGAGCACGTCTCTCTTTTTTCTAAAACTCGGCAATGTCTCTTTACTGGTACACTAGCTTGTTCTGTACGCCTTCTCAAGTCTTTGATTCCTCCAGCTGACATCTGGGACCCACCGGAAGGGCCTCTGTATTTCGCGAAAAAAAATGTGCCCCACGCTGACAGGTCAGACCCACCAGCTATCTTCGCACCCAAGGAAGTGCCTCCTTATTACGCACAAAAAAATGAATACTCCCCCTGCCAGCTGGAACCCAGCATAGTGGGAGGATGACTTGTGGGCCTACCAAGTTGACGGGGATGGAGGGCTTTGTCAACTTAGTCAATATGAACGATTCTAGCTCCAGTTACCGTAAGATGTTCATCCAACGGTCGTAGTGCTTCTTCAACCTCTAGTCTTCTTGCTCCAGCTGCCTAAACTAGCGTCGGTCGTGCCTCGTGCTCCTGCCTCCCGTGGCCGGCTGCGATGCCGCGGAGGCCTCAACGCCCCCTACTACTCCCACCGCTGGCCAAGCCATCCATCTACTCACCCACACCCCCTCTTATTTTGCGGCGACGGCAGCCTCACACTGCAGCCGAACCAGTGAACCCTCTCCTCTCTGCGTGGGCATCCACTGCCGCGTCTTCCCTGGCTCCACGTCGTCCCCTTCCTAGGCCTCGCCGTCGTCCACCACCTTGGTGCTCTCGGCGCGGCATGGTCAATGTGGTCAACGACTAACTTCAATCGAAAGAGTACTATATGTGGAGAGGCTGACAGGTGGGTCCACGGCCACAGCTGGGTCCATGGCCACAGCCCAGTTTTTTTGTCATTTGCCAAGTAAGTCGCTTTGTTAGGCCTGTTGGGCTGCAAATCCTTCAAGACGAGGAGAGCTTCATTCGGCTGGCCAAGAAAATGGCCTGTCAGTAATGAGAAATGGTATGTACGTTTTTAAAACACATCAAACCGGCAATTAGTTTCAAATTTCTTTTTTTTCATTTTGAGATTTTAAATTGCATTGATTTTTATGCATGGACAATTTGTTGGATTTTATATTGATATACATTTAATTTTTAAATCAGTTTGAATGTGACTCGAAATTTTGGGATTAAAAACAGTTGGGACCGCACCGAAATATGCAAATTTTCGTATAATTTTTTAACCGTGGCCACAATATGGGCTGTAATGCTAACAAAAAGAATATGTGCTCCAAAAAAACCTTAAGAATTAGCAAATGGGCTGTAAATTATTAGAAATAATGGCAGATGGGTTGTATGCAGTTTTCCACGAATTTGAGGCTTTCCTAAAAAAATGGTTGACGCACAAGTAGTGACTGTTGGATGTCCATCCAACGGCCCTCGTGCTTCTTCAATCTCTGCTCTTCCTGCTCCAGCTGCTCAAACAAGCGCCGGCGGGACTGCTTGCTCCCTCCTCCCCGCGGCCGGCTATGCTGCCGCGCAGGCCTCACCGCCCCACCGTACTCCCATCGCTGACCTAGCCATCCCTCTACTCACCCAGACCTGCTGTTATTCTCCGACGATGGCAGACGAACTAGTAAACCCTCATACAGTCATACTCCCCTCCACGTGGGAAACAACTGCCGAGTCTTCCCTGGCTCTGTGTCGTTCCCTTCCTAGGCCTCGCCGTCGTCCACCGCCCTGGAGCTCTCGGCGCGGCCTGGTCAATGTGGTAAACAAGCGACATGCATCTGAAGTGGACTGTATGTGGAGAGGCTGACAGCTGGGTCGACGGCCGCACGCAAGGAAATGCCTCCTTATTACACGCAAAATAATGATTCCTCCACCTGACATCTGGGACCCACCGAAAGGGCCTCTGTATTTCGTGAAAAAATGTTACCGCCGCTGAGAGCTCAGACCGCCCAGCTATATTTTCGAACGCAAGTGCCTCCTTATTACGCACAAAAAATGAATACTCCCCCTGCTAGCTGGGACCTAGTATAGTGGGAGGCTGGCTTGTGGGCCTACTAAGTTGATGGGGACGGAGGGCTTTGTCAACTTAGTCCATATGCACGATTCTAGCTCCAGTGACCGTACGATGTCCATCCAACGGCCGTAGTGTGATACGTCTCCGTCGTATCTATAATTTTTGATTGTTCCATGCCAATATTATTCAACTTTCATATACTTTTTGGCAACTTTTTATATTATTTTTGGGACTAACATATTGATCCAGTGCCTAGTGCCAGTTCCTGTCTGTTGCATGTTTTTGGTTTCGCAGATTATCCATATCAAACGGAGTCCAAGCGGGATAAAACGGACAAAGCTTATTCTTGGAAAATATGGAAAATTTGGAAGGAAAATCAATGCGAACCAGTGCCCGAGGTGGTCACGAGGCAGGGGGCGCCCCTACCCTCGTGAGCCCACCATAAGGCGGTTGACGCTCTTCTTTTGCCGCAAGAAAGCTAATATTCGGAAAAAACTCACGGCGAAGGTTTCAGGCCAATCAGAGTTACGGATCTCCATATATATACGAAACGGTGAAACAGAGCCAGAATAGAACGCAGAAACAGAGAGAGACAGAGAGACAGATCCAATCTCGGAGGGCCTCTCGCCCCTCCCACGCCATGGAGACCATGGACAAGAGGGGAAACCCTTCCCCCATCTAGGGAGGAGATCAAGGAAGAAGAAGAAGAAGCAGGGGGGCTCTCTCCCCCTCGCTTCCGGTGGCACCAGAGTGCCACCGGGGACCATCATCATCACCGCGATCTACACCAACACCTCCGCCATCTTCACCAACATCTCCATCACCTTCCCCCTTCTATCTACAGCGGTCCACTCTCCCGCAACCCGTTGTACCCTCTACTTGAACATGGTGCTTTATGCTTCATATTATTATCCAATGATGTGTTGCCATCCTATGATGTCTGAGTAGATTTTCGTTGTCCTATCGGTGGTTGATGAATTGCTATGATTGATTTAATTTGCTTGTGGTTATGTTGCTGTCCTTTGGTGCCCATCATATGAGCGCGCACATGCATCACACCATAGGGTTAGTTGTATGTTGATAGGACTATGTATTGGAGGGCAAGAGTGACAGAAGCTTCAACCTGGCATAGAAATTGATGCATACGGGATTGAAGGGGGACCAATATATCTTAATGCTATGGTTGGGTTTTACCTTAATGAACATTAGTAGTTGCGGATGCTTGCTAATAGTTCCAATCATAAGTGCATAGAATTCCAAGTAAGAGATGACATGCTAGCAGTGGCCTCTCCCACATAATACTTGTTATCGGTCTAGTAAAGTAGTCAATTGCTTAGGGGCAATTTCACAACTCCTACCACCACTTTTCCACACTCGCTATATTTACTTTATTGTTTCTTTATCTAAACAGCCCCTACTTTTTATTTACGTACTTTTTATTATCTTGCAAACCTATCCAACAACACCTACAAAGTACTTCTAGTTTCATACTTGTTCTAGGTAAAGTGAACGTCAAGCGTCCGTAGAGTTGTATCGGTGGTCGATAGAACTTGACGGAATATTTGTTCTACCTTTAGCTCCTCGTTGGGTTCGACACTCTTACTTATCGAAAACTTTTGCGATCCCCTATACTTGTGGGTTATCAAGACCTTTTTCTGGCGCCGTTGCCGGGGAGCAATAGCGTGGGGTGAATATTATCGTGTGTGCTTGTTTGCTTTATCACTAAGTAATTGTTATTTACTGTTCTTAGTTGTTCTCTATCTTTAGTTATGGATATGTAACACGAAATACCAAAAAAATTAGGTGCACTTGCTACTCATGGAGATGGGGAACCTCCTAAAACCCTCGATGCTGGTTATGTGAAAAATATTATGTACTACTTTAATAATCCTGAGAAAACCCCATTCAATTATGTAATGGGAGTAACGTTGGATCAACGTGAATACTTTAGGGATTACCGCTTGACACAAAAAGGGAAACTATTATGGGATCAAATTCATATATTGAAGTGGTGTGCTAGGCAACTATGCTTGAGATATGATTATACTTGTTGCTCTAGGATGAAGGCTCCACACCTCCCCTTTTCATGCAAATTTAATGATAATAAGACCTTAGCTTCTTATGCTAATGGTATATATGATTACTATGATGTGGAACAAATAGAAGAATTTGTTGCTTTTATGGGTGCTTATGAAATTGAATCTATGTTTAAAGAGTTTGAAGATTTTGATGATGCTGTTAATAGACCTGAAAATTTAGCTATCCTGAAATATTGTTATGAGAATTATGAATACAATTACGAAATTAATGTGCTTATTGAGAAAGTCTCCGCTGTCCAAGAAGAGACTAATATTTTACAGGAATCTATGGAAGAAGAAGTTGATAAAACTGTGAGCTCATTGGATGAAAAAGATGAGGAGGAGAGCGAAGAACAAAAGGAGGAAGAGAGGATTAGCTACCAGTGCCCACCTTCTAATGAGAGTAACTCTTCAACTCATACATTGTTTAATTTCCCTTCGTGCTTACCGAAGGATGAATGCTATCATAATTGCTATGATCCCGTCGATTCTTTTGAAATATCCCTTTTTGATGATGGTTGCTATGCTTGTGGCCAAGATGCCAATATGAATTATGCTTATGGAGATGAACTTGCTATAGTTCCTTATGTTAAACATGAAATTGTTGCTACTGCACCCACGCATGATAGTCCTATTATCTTTTTGAATTCTCCCGACTACACTATATCGGAGAAGTTTGCACTTATTAAGGATTATATTGATGGGTTGCCTTTTACCGTTGCACATGATGATTTTGATGAATATAATATGCATGTGCTTTCTGCTCCTACTTGCAATTATTATGAGAGAGGAACTATATCTCCACCTCTCTATGTTTCCAATACGATAAAATTGCAAGAAACTATTTATACTATGCATTGGCCTTTACTTTGTGTGCCTGAATTGTTCTTTTATGACATGCCAATGCATAGGAAGAGAGTTAGACTTCGTTGTTATATGATATATGTTACCTTGTGCTCACCACTAAATTACAAATCATTGTTAATTAAAATTGGCTTTGATATACCTTGGGATCCGGGTGGATCCATTACTTGAGCACTATATGCCTAGCTTAATGGCTTTAAAGAAAGCGCTGCCTGGGAGACAACCCAGGAGTTTTAGGGAGTCAATTATTTCTGTTGAGTGCTTTCATATAGTTTAAAAACAACAAAAATAAAGAGGGGAACCTAAAACTTTTTCAAAAAGGAAAGTGAAAGTGAGAGAGACGAGCATTGTTGATGTGGGAGCTAGCCTTGAACTTTGTTCATGCTCACGGAAACTTTGTGAATCTTGATTATAGAAACTTTTCAATAAAAATAATTATCCCCTTGTACAATTCCATTGTATTATAAGAATAATGTGCCAAGGTTTGCCTTTAGGATGTTTACATCTGCTTGATGGTTTGTACGGTGCAGGACAGAAACTATGGATGTAGTGTGCGATTTTACATTTTTAGCTGGAAAGTCAAATGGTTCTGATTCTTTCTGCACTGTCTTTCTATACAAATTGTTTATTTTTCCTAATTTTGGTATAATTTTTCAAGTATCAGAAGTATGGTGAATGTTCAGATTATTACAGATTGTTCTGTTTTAGACAGATTCTGTTTTTGATGCATAGTTTGCTTATTTTGATGAAACTATCAATTTATATTAGTGGATTATGTCGGCGTTCTGGGAACGGGGGTCCCCAGACTTGCCTGCCTGCGGCCTGTGGAGTGGCTCAAAAGGGGGCCCAGCGCGGCCCGTCTTCATCAACACAGACCCAAGACCCTCGCGAGGGGCCAACCCTCGCGGGGCGGACGACACGGAGCTTCCTCAGGCACGGCCTCATCAGGCTGACTCGCGAGGAGGCGGAGAGATCAAGGCGGGGTACCTCACGAGGTGCTCGTGACGCAAGCCATGACGACCAAGGGTGCCAGGCGGGCGCCAGCCCGCGCAGTGTCCTCCTTTCCTCTTTGGTGCAAAGGGAGCAAGCGTAGGCGAGAGCATCAAGCAAAGGCACCCGTTTTGGTGCAACGAGACCAAGACCGGCCCAACGACAGAAAGGAAGTCATTGTGGAGCCCAAGCCAGCGTCACCACCAGAGCCTTTGGCAGGCGAGGACCAACTTTAGTCAGGATAAGTGTACCAGATGTTCCCCTTCAAAATGGCCAATTGTTGGCGCCCTTCCCGCTCAATATTTGGGAAGAGGCCCAGGGCCTTTGCCTATAAATAGGACTAGCCACCCACAGGGTAGGGGGGATCGCAATCAAGAAGGGAGAAACGGCCAACCCAGAAACAAGCTGGGATCGGATTGAGTAGCATCACAAAGAGAGAGAGAGAAGGGTGATTGAACTCCTCCCAGCAGTTCATTGCCCCAGCCAAGAACAGACCCTCGCGAGGCTGTTCTTCCTTGTATTGCTCATCATCACCAGCCCAAGAGGCAATCCACCACACCACACACTGGAGTAGGGTATTACACCACAACGGTGGCCCGAACTAGTATAAACCCTGTGTCTCTTGTGCTGTTCTTTCTATAGCCTAGATCTTAGCGAGGCGGAGGGGTGCAGGTAGGTAGAAGGCGAAATCTCCGTGCGCACCCCAGTGTTCGAACCTCAAGGGTCTGCCAGAACCCGAAATCCGACATTTGGCGCGCCAGGTAGGGGTGCACCGGAATCCACCTTCTACCGCTTCGTGTCCCGTCGCGTCGTCATCACCATGTCCGGCGACCAGGCGGACAACCCAGATTCTTGGGCGGCATGGCCCGCCGACGCGGAGCCGCTCGCCTCGGGCGACCCCACGCCCCAGGAAGCTCATGGTCCGCAGGGCGCTGTGGGCCGCAGGCGACGCGGACAGGCTTCGACGGCTCTCACACCGCGGCAGGCGCGGTCGGCAGCAAGGGCCTCCAATCACGCCGCGACCACGACACCGTACACCCGCCGGGAGCAGGCGAACTCGAGGGCCGCACTCACGGTGGCCCGAGAGCTGCTGCAGTGCAGGCTGCTGGAGGGCGGTCGCGACGTGCTGCTGGAGCGGGTGGCAGAGCTCCTGGGCTTCGCCGCCTCGGGGGCTCACCCCTTCTGCACCCAGCTCCCATCTCAAGCCCAGGGCGGCCCGCGCGGGGGCTCCGCGCGCGCCCGCGGGCTCCAAGTCTATGGTATCTCGCTAGCCCTTTCTAAGACCGCAAAACATAAATGCAAAGCACCTTTAAAGATCAAGGACTGACTAGACATTGTAATTCATGGTAAAAGAGATCCAGTCAAGTCATTCTCAATGTAAACTAATAATAATACATGCAAATGACAGCGGTGGTCTCCAACTGGTGCGTTTTAATAAGAGGATGATGACTCAACATAAAAATAAATGGATAAGCCCTTCGTAGAGGGAAGCAGGGATTTGTAGAGCTTCGAGAGCTTGGTTTTGAAATAGAGATGAATAATATTTTGAGCGGTATACTTTCATTGTCAACATAACAACCCAGAGATCTCGATATCTTCCATGCTACACACATTATAGGCGGTTCCCAAGTAGAATGGTAAAGTTTATACTCCCCCACCACCAACAAGCATCAATCCATGGCTTACCCGAAACAACGGGTGCCTCCAACTAACAACAATCCTGGGGGAGTTTTGTTTGCAATTATTTTGATTTGATTTGAGCATGGGACTGGGCATCCCGGTGACCAGCCATTTTCTCGTGAGTGAGGAGCGGAGTCCACTCCTCTTGAGAATAACCCGCCTAGCATGGAAGATACAGACAGCCGTAGTTGATACATGAGCTATTCGAGCATACAAAATAGAATGTTTATTTGAAGGTTTAGAGTTTGGCACATACAAATTTACTTGGAATGGCAGGTAGATACCGTATATAGGTAGGTATGGTGGACTCGTATGGAATAACGTTGGGGTTTATGGAATTGGATGCACAAGCAGTATTCCCGCTTAGTACAAGTGAAGGCTAGAAAAAGACTGGGAAGCGACCAGCTAGAGAGCAACAACAATCATGAACATGCATTAAAATTAATCAACACCGAATGCAAGCATGAATAGGATATAATTCACCATGAACATAAATATCGTAGAGGCTATGTTAATTTCGTTTCAACTACATGCGTGAACATGTGCCAAGTCAAGCCACTCGAATCGTTCAAAGGAGGATACCACCCCATCATACCACATCACAACCATTTTAATAGCATGTTGGCACGCAAGGTAAACCATTATAAACTCCTAGCTAATTAAGCATGGCATAAGCAACTATAATCTCTAATTTTCATTGCAAACATGTTTCTTTCATAATAGGCTGAATCAGGAATGATGAACTAATCATATTCACAAAAACAAGAGAGTCGAGTTCATACCAGCTTTTCTCATCTCAATCAGTCCATCATATAATCATCATTATTGCCTTTCACTTGCACGACCGAATAGTGTGGAAAATAATAATAGTGCACGAGCATTGGACTAAGCTGGAATCTGCAAGCATTCAATTCAAGAGAGAAGACAAGGTAATATGGGCTCTTTTATAGATCAACAGTAATGCATATGAGAGCCAATTAACATTTTCATTAAGGTCTTCTCCTCTCGACCCCCAAAGGAAAGAAAAGAAATAAAACTATCTACACGAAAAAGCTCCCAACAAGCAAAAGAAGAACAAGAAATCTTTTTGGGTTTTATTTTAATTACTACCACTACAGGCATGGAAAGTAAACTAGCTAAAAGCTACAACTAAATTTTTGTTGGTTTTTCTTAAGGTTTTTCAAACACACAAGAATAAAGCTTAAAAAGAAAATTAAACTAGCATGGATGATACAATGAAAAATTATGAGCACCGACAACTGACATGAGTGTGTGAACATGAATGTAATGTCGGTGAGAGATACGTACTCCCCCAAGCTTAGGCTTTTGGCCTAAGTTGGTCTATGCCCATGGATCAAAACTGTAGTTGGGGTCATACTAAGAAGGGTCCTTAGATTGCCACTAGCTAGCGACCTCCTCCGGATTCCACTGATAAACGGACTGACGATGAGGGTCAGATAGTGGCTCGGGCTCTGCAGCTGACATCTGGCTCCGATAGGCATGAATGGCCTCCGGCGGAACAAGGTATATGCCTGAAAATATGTTAAACAAAGAGGGCACAGGCAAGGTAGTGAACTCACAATATTTTTTGTTAAATATCAATTTATATTTGAGTGTCTTATTATTATCCTTAATAATAAACTCATGTGCTACCATACTCTTATAACCTAGAGCAATAGGAGGTAGCAAATTTTCCTCTTTCTCATAATGCCTGATAGGTATGTTAAAGTGTGCAGCAAGGCATGAGGCAAAGATGCCTCCGAGGACAGGGCCCTTTGTACGGTTTAGATTTAACCGTTTAGCAACAATAGCGCCTAAACTGAAAGTAGTATCCTGAAACAAGGCATGGCGCAAAATAACAATATCAGGGGCACTAAGGTTTCCACAGTTCCCGCGACCAATTAAGCATCTACTAGCAAATATTGCGAAGTAATGTAGAACAGGAAAATGTATGCTAGTGATTCTCGCATCGGAAACTTTCCTCGTTTCCACTATAGCAGTCATATCAATAAATCCCTCCACATCATTACGATGTGGTTCCTCTATGCTGCCCTCAAAGGGTATCAAACAGACCCGGCAAAAATCATAAAGTGAAATCTCCTTATTCACATCATATAAATAAAATTCCACTGAAGGTGGTGATCTCCTAGCATGGAAATGAAAATTTTGCACAAAGATATTGGTGAGTAAGAGATACTGTTCACGCTGGTCGTGGAGGAAGGTGGTGAGGCCTGCATTCTCAGCCAAATAATAAAAATATTCACGAATCCCGGCTTCTCTCAAGAACTCATCACAAGGCCATTCACACGGCCGAGCCTCCGCAGTAGGAGGGAGATTATACTTGGGCTTCTTGTTCTCTTCATCTTGCTTGTCCTTCGAGCTTCGGCTCGATGAGCCCCTCAAAAATCTCTTCATCTTTTTCTGAAAATTTCTGAAATTTTTAGTAACTTAAAATAAAAGTGCAACAAACTCAACAAAATTGATAGAACCACTCCTACAAGTGCCTAGAGGCTAAATCATGCATTAAAACTACTTTTGACCACATAAATTTGACATGCAAGCTCAAGAACAGGGTCACCTAAGTAGCAAAAATTTGCAATAAATAAAGCACTAGAACAAAACCTAATTGGACCATTGGAGGAGTCACATACCAAGAACAATCCCCCAAAGCAGTTTTGTGAGAGGAGCCTTGAGCAAGGAGATCGAACATGGCAGCAAGATGAGCAAGAACTCGGGTTTGAGCTGGCTAGTGATTTTTTCTACAGCAAGACGAAGTGTGTGGGTGCAAGGATAGGTGGAGGGGACCCACGTGGGGTCCACGAGGCAGGGGGGCGCGCCCAGGGGGTGGGCGCGCCCTCCACCCTTGTGGGCACATGGCTGCTCCCCTGCTGTGTTCTCAGTGCCAAATATTCTCAAATATTCTAGAAAAAATCAAATTTAATTTTCAGGGCATTTGGAGAACTTTTATTTTCGGGGTATTTTTTATTGCATGGATAATTCAGAAAACAAACAGAAAATACTGTTTTTTTCTTTATTTAATATAAATAATAGAAAGTAAAAGGAGGGTACAGAGAGTTGTGCTTTCTAAATTCATCCATCTCATGCTCATCAAAAGGAATCCACTAACAAGGTTGATCAAGTCTTGTTAACAAACTCATTCTGAATCGCATGAAACCGGAGAAATTTTGAATAACACTAGGTTACCTCAACGGGGATATGTACGTCCCCAACAATAAGAATATCGTATTTCTTCTTGATAGTAGAAGAGGGAATTCAAAACCTCCAATGGTAATTGTAGAAATTTTTCCAATAGAATTGATACTGTGGACTTGAGGTTGTTTCCTCGGAAAGTGTACCGTATGCTCATTACCATTAACATGAAAAGTGACATTGCCTTTGTTGCAATCAATAACAGCCCCTGCAGTATTCAAAAAGGGTCTTCCAAGAATAATGGACATACTATCGTCCTCGGGAATATCAAGAATAACAAAGTCCGTTAAAATCGTAACGTTTGCAACCACAACAGGCACATCCTCACAAATATCGACAGGTATAGCAGTTGATTTATCATCCATTTGCAAAGATATTTTAGTAGGTGTCAACTTATTCAAATCAAGTCTACGATATAAAGAGAGAGGCATAACACTAACACTGGCTCCAAGATCACATAAAGCAGTTTTAACATAGTTTCTTTTAATAGACCATGGTATAGTTGGTACTCCTGGATCTCCTAGTTTCTTTAGTATTCCACCCTTGAAAGTGTAATTAGCAAGCATGGAAATTTCAGCTTCCGGTATCTTTCTTTTATTAGTAACAATATCCTTCATGTATTTAGCATAAGGGTTCATTTTAAGCATGTTAGTCAAACGCATACGCAAAAAGATAGGCCTAATCATTTCAGCAAAGCGCTCAAAATCCTCATCATCCTTTTTCTTGGATGGTTTAGGAGGAAAAGGCATGGGTTTCTGAACCCATGGTTCTCTTTCTTTACCGTGCTTCCTATCAACAAAGTCTCTCTTATCATACCGTTGATTCTTTGATTGTGGGTTATCAAGATCAACAGCAGGTTCAATCTCTACATCATTGTCATTGCTAGGTTGAGCATCAACATGAACATCATCATTAACATTATCACTAGGTTCATGTTCATTACCAGATTGTGTTTCAGCATCAGAAATAGAAATATCATTGGGATTCTCAGGTGTGTCAACAACAGGTTCACTAGAAGCATGCAAAGTCCTATCATTTTTCTTTCTCTTCCTTTTAGAAGGTCTAGGTGCATCAACATTAGTTCTCTGAGAATCTTGCTCAATTCTCTTAGGGTGGCCCTCAGGATACAAAGGTTCCTGAGTCATTTTACCCCCTCTAGTCATAACTCTAACAGCATTATCATATTTCTTATTATTTAATTCATTGAGCAAATCATTCTGAGCTTTAAGCACTTGTTCTATTTGAGTGGTAACCATAGAAGCATGTTTACTGATAAGTTTAAGTTCACCTTTAACACTATCCATATAATCCCTCAAGTGTTCAAGCATATCAGCATTGTGTTTCAATTGTCTACCAACATAAGCATTGAAGTTTTCTTGTTTAACCATAAAGTCATGAAACTCATCCAAGCATTGGCTAGCAAACTTAGTAAATGGGATTTCACATTTATCAAATCTATAGAGAGAATTTACCTTTACTACCTGTGTCAGGTTATCAAGACCATGTATTTCTTCAACGGACGGCAAATTAAGACCATGTATTTCTTCAATAGGTGGTAAATTCTTAACATCTTCAGCTTTAATACCTTTTTCTTTCATAGATTTCTTTGCCTCTTGCATATCTTCGGGACTGAGAAATAGAATACCCCTTTTCTTTGGAGTTGGCTTAGGAGTTGGTTCAGGAAGTGTCCAATTATTTTCATTACTCAACATATTATTCAATAGCAATTCGGCTTGATCAACAATTCTTTCCTTGAAAACACAACCATCACAACTATCCAGGTAGTCTCTGGAAGCATCGGTTAGTCCATTATAAAAGATATCAAGTATTTCATTTTTCTTGAGAGGGTGATCAGGCAAAGCATTAAGTAATCGAAGAAGCCTCCCCCAAGCTTGTGGGAGACTCTCTTCTTCAATTTGAAAAAAATTATATATTTCCCTTAAAGCAGCTTGTTTCTTATGAGCGGGGAAATATTTAGCAAAGAAGTAATAAACCATATCCTGGAGACTACACACACAACCAGGATCAAGAGAATTAAACCATGTTTTAGCATCACCCTTTAGTGAGAACGGAAATAACCTAAGGATAAAGTAATAGTGAGTTTTCTCATCATGAGTAAACAGGGTGGTTATATCATTTAATTTAGTAAGATGTGCCACAACAGTTTTAGATTCATAGCCATAAAAAGGATCAGATTCAACCAAAGTAATTAACTGAGGATCGACAGAGAAATCATAATCCTTATCAGTAATAAAGATAGGTGAAGTAGCAAAAGCAGGGTCATATTTCATTCTAGCATTCAAAGACTTTTCTTTAAGCTTAGCTAATAGTTTCTTAAGATCAGATCTATCATTGCAAACTAAGAAGTCTCTAGCAGTTTCTTCATCCATAACATAACCCTCAGGCACAACAGGTAATTCATATCTAGGGGGAGAATCTTCATCATCACTTCCATCAATATTATCAGTTTCAATAATTTCATTCTCTCTAGCCCTAGCAAGTTGTTCATCAAGAAATTCACCTAGTGGCACAGTAGTATCAAGCATAGAAGTAGTTTCATCATAAGTATCATGCAAAGCAGAAGTGGCATCATCAATAACATGCAACATATCAGAATGAATAGCAGGTGTAGGCATTGCAAGTTTACTCAAAACAAAAGGTGAATCAAGTGCATAGCTAGATGGTAGTTCCTTACCTTCCCTCGTAGTTGAGGGGAAAATCTTGGTTCTTTGATCTTTCAAGTTCTTCATAGTGATAAGCAGATATAAATCCCAAGTGACTCAAAGAATAGAGCTATGCTCTCCAGCAACGGTGCCAGAAAATAGTCTTGATAACCCACAAGTATAGGGGATCGCAACAGTTTTTGAGGGTAGATTATTCAACCCAAATTTATTGATTCGACACAAGGGGATCCAAAGAATATTCTCAAGTATTAGCAGCTGAGTTGTCAATTCAACCACACCTGGAAACTTAATATCTACAGCAAGGTATTTAGTAGCAAAGTAATATGATACTAGTGGTAACGGTAGCAAAAGTAATATTTTTGGTTTTATAGTGATTGTAACAGTAGCAACGGAAAAGTAAATAAGCGAAGAACAATATATGAAAAGCTCGTAGGCATTGGATTGGTGATGGAGAATTATGTCGGATGCAATTGATACGTCTCCAACGTATCTATAATTTTTGATTGCTCCATGCTATATTATCTACTGTTTTGGGCAATATTGGGCTTTATTATCCACTTTTATATTACTTTTGGGACTAACCTATTAACCGGAGGCCCAGCCCAGATTTGCTGTTTTATGCCTATTTCAGTGTTTCGAAGAAAAGGAATATCAGACGGAGTCGAAACGGAACGAAATCAACTGGAGAAGTTATTTTGGGAAGGAAACACACCTGATGGACTTGGACCCCACGTCAGGGGAGACACGAGGTGCTCACGAGGGTGGGGGGCGCCCCCCCTAGGGCGTGCCCCCCTGTCTCGTGGGACCCTCGTGGCTCCTCCGACGTCCTCCCTGCACCCATATATACCCACGTGACCTAAAACTTCCAGAACGCAAGATAGATCAGGACTTCCGCCGCCAGAAGCCTCCGTAGCCACCAAAAGTCAATCGGGACCCTGTTTCGGCACCCTTCCGGAGGGGGCAATCCCTCTCCGGTGGCCATCTTCATCATCCCGGTGCTCTCCATGACGAGGAGGGAGTACTTCTCCCTCGGGGCTGAGGGTATGTACCAGTAGCTATGTGTTTGATCTCTTTATCTCGTGTTCTTGAGATGATACGATCTTGATGTATAGCGAGCTTTGCTATTATATTTGGATCCTATGATGTTTCTTCCCCCCTCTTCTCTCTTGTAATGAATCGAGTTTCCCCTTTGAAGTAATCTTATCGGATTGAGTCTTTAAAGACTTGAGAACACTTGATGTATGTCTTGCTGTGGATATCTGTGGTGACAATGGGATACCACGTGCCACTTGATGTACGTTAAGGTGACCAACTTGCGGGTTTTGTGACATTGGGAACCTATGCATAGGGGTTGGCACCCGTTTTCGTTGTGATTCTCCGGTAGAAACTTTGGAGCACTCTTTGAGGTCCTTTGTGTTGGTTGAATAGATGAATCTGAGATTGTGTGATGCATATCGTATAATCATACCCACGGATACTTGAGGTGACATTGGAGTATCTAGGTGACATTAGGGTTTTGGTTGATTTGTGTCTTAAGGTGTTATTCTAGTACGAACTCTAGGGCTGTTTGTGACACTTATAGGAATAGCCCAACGGATTGATTGGAAAGAATAACTTTGAGGTGGTTTCGTACCCTACCATAATCTCTTTGTTCGTTCTCCGCTATTAGTGACTTTGGAGTGACTCTTTGTTGCATGTTGAGGGATAGTTTTATGATCCAATTATGTTAGTATTGTTGAGAGGACTTACACTAGTGAAAGTATGAACCCTAGGCCTTATTTCCACGCATTGCAATACCGTTTATGCTCACTTTTATCATTCGTTACCTTGCTGTTTTTATATTTTCAGATTACAAAAACTATTGTCTACTATCCATATACCACTTGTATCACCATCTCTTCGCCGAACTAGTGCACCTATACAATTTACCATTGTATTCGGTGTGTTGGGGACACAAGAGACTCTTTGTTATTTGGTTGCAGGGTTGCTTGAGAGAGACCATCTTCATCCTACGCCTCCTACGGATTGATAAACCTTAGGTCATCCACTTGAGGGAAATTTGCTACTGTCCTACAAACCTCTGCACTTGGAGGCCCAACAACGTCTACAAGAAGAAGGTTCTGTAGTAGACATCAAGCTCTTTTCTGGCGCCGTTGCCGGGGTGGTTAGCGCTTGAAGGTATATCTTTAGATCTTGCAATCGAGTCTTTTAGTTTCTTGTTTTATCACTAGTTTAGTTTATAAAAGAAAACTATAAAAAATGGAATTGAGTTTGTCTCATACGCTTCACCTTTTTAATATCTTTCGTGAGTATGATGGAAAGGATAATTGTGCTCAAGTGCTAGAAGAAGAAATCTATAAAATGTTTGGCACTAAATATTTGAATGATGAGCATTATTGCAATGTTGTTAGTATGAATTCCTTGAATATCCATGATGCTAATGATATGCAAAGCCACAAGCTTGGGGAAGCTATGTTTGATGAAGATGATATCTTTTGTCCCCCAAGTTTTGATGAGCAAATTTACTATGATGAAAGCATGCCTCCTATCTATGATGATTATTGTGATGACACATATGCTTTAAAGAAGAATAATAACCATGAAACTTGTCATCTTGATCTTAATTTTCAATCACATGATAGTTATTTGGTTGAGTTTGCTCCCACTATTATTCATGAGAAGAATTTTGCTTGTGCGGAGAGTAGTAAATTTTCTATGCAAGTAGATCATGAAAAGAATTATTTAGGTGCTGGTTATATTGTTTAATTCATTCATGATGCTACTGAAAATTATCATGAGGGAGGAATATATGCTTGTAGGAATTGCAATAATATCAAGTTTCCTCTCTATGTGCTTAAATTTTTAAAGTTATGCTTGTTTTACCTTCCTATGCAAGTTGATTATTGTTCCCATAAGTTGTTTGCTCACAAAATCCCTATGCATAGGAAGTGGGTTAGACTTAAATGTGCTAGTCATATTCTTCATGATGCCCTCTTTATGTTTCAATTCTTATCTTTTATGTGAGCATCATTGAAATCATCATGCCTAGCTAGGGGCGTTAAACGATAGCGCTTGTTGGGAGGCAACCCAATTTTATTTTAGTTCATTACTTTTTGTTCCTGTTTAGTAATAAATAATTCATCTATCCTCTGTTTATATGTGGTTTTATTCCTTTAATTAGTGTTTGTGCCAAGTAGAACCTTTGGGAAGACTTGGGGAAAGTCTTGTTGATCATGCTGTAAAAAACAGAAACTTTAGCGCTCACGAGAACTGCTGCCATTTTTATTTGGAGAGTGATATTTGGTTAATTATTTTTTAATATGATTAATAGATAAATTCCTCAGGTACAGCAATTTATTTGAGAATTTTATAAGTTCCAGAAGTATACGTTTGATTCAGATTACTACAGACTGTTCTGTTTTTGACAGATTCTGTTTTTCATGTGTTGTTTACTTATTTTGATGAATCTATGGCTAGTAAAATAGTTTATAAACCATAGAGAAGTTGGAATACAGTAGGTTTAACACCAATATAAATAAAGAATGAGTTCATTACAGTACCTTGAAGTGGTGTTTTGTTTTCTTTCGCTAACGGAGCTTACGAGTTTTCTGTTAAGTTCTGTGTTGTGAAGTTTTCAAGTTTTGGGTAAGGATTCGATGGACTATGGAATAAGGAGTAGCAAGAGCCTAATCTTGGGGATTCCCAAGGCACCCCAAGATAATATTCAAGTACAACTAAGAGCCTAAGCTTGGGGATGCCCCGGAAGGCATCCCCTCTTTCGTCTTCGTTCATCGGTAACTTTACTTGGAGCTATATTTTTATTCACCACATGATATGTGTTTTGCTTGGAGCGTCAATTTTTTTTAGGATTTGATTTCTGTTATTTAGAACAATGTTTTTCATCTTTTATTCCAATAAAAGTGGCCTTGATAGCCTTTACTATGCCTATATTACAAGTATACATGTTGCTGTTTGAAAACAGAAAGTTTACCGCTGTTGCAATAATTCCCTAGAAAAGTCAGAATGTGATAAAATGTTGAAACCTTTTGCATATTAATATCTGATAAATTTACTAAAGTGGGAATTTTCTTTCATAATTTTTGGAGCTAGGGAAGTATGGATGTTGCAGCATTCTTTACAGACTATCCTGTTTAGGCAGATTGCTGTTATGATTGCATTGTTTGCATATGTTTGCTTCTTTGATGATTTTATTTGAGGGTAGGACTATTAAATATGCAGAGGCATTTAGTATGCAATGTTGAATAATAATTTTAGTGATTTTCTACAGTAGAGTATGATACGGTTTTTGCAATGGTTTATACTAACTTATCTCACGAGTCCTTGTTGAGTTTTGTGTGGATGAAGCTTTTGAGATTTAGGGAGACCGTGATATGAGCGGAATTAAGGAGACACAAAAGCTCAAGCTTGGGGAAGCCCAAGTCACCCCAAGATAATATTTCAAGAAGTCTCAAGCGTCTAAGCTTGGGGATGCCCCGGTTGGCATCCCACCTTTCTTCTTCAACAATTATCGGTTAGTATCGGTTGATCCTAAGTTTTTGCTTCTTCACATGATGTTTGCTATTCTTAGATGTCATTTTATTTTGCTTTGCTTGATGTTTGAATAGAGTACCAAGATCTGAAATTATTAAATGTTAGAGAGTCTTCACATGGTTGCATAATTATTCGACTACTCATTGATCTTCACTTATATCTTTCGGGGTAGTTTGTCATTTGCTCTAGTGCTTCACTTATATCTTTTAGAGCATGGTCGTAGTTTTATTTTGAAGAAATAGATGAACTCTCATAATTCACTTAGATTATTTTGAGAGTCTTAAATAGCATGGTAATTTGCTTAAAATCCTAATATGCTAGGTATACAAGATTAATAATAAAATTCTCTTATGAGTATGTTGAATACTAAGAGAAGTTTGATACTTGATGATTGTTTTGAGATATGAGGATGGTAATATTAGAGTCATGCTAGTTGAGTAGTTCTGAATTTGAGAAATACTTGTGTTGAAGTTTGTGATTCCCATAGCATGCACGTATGGTGAACCGTTATGTGATGAAGTCGGAGCATGATTTATTTATTGATTGCCTTCCTTATGAGTGGCGGTCGGGGACGAGCAATGGTCTTTTCCTACCAATCTATCCCCCTAGGAGCATGCGCGTAGTACTTTGTTTCGATAACTAATAGATTTTTGCAATAAGTATGTGAGTTCTTTATGACTAATGTTGAGTCCATGGATTATACGCACTCTCACCCTTCCACCATTGCTAGCCTCTCTAGTACCGCGCAACTTTCGCCAGTACCATATACCTTCCTCAAAACAGCCACCATACCTACCTATTATGGCATTTCCATAGCCATTCCGAGATATATTGCCCTGCAACTTTCCACCATTCCGTTTATGACACACTCCATCATTGTCATATTGCTTAGCATGATCATGTAGTTGACATCGTATTTGTGCCAAAGCCACCATTCATAATTCTTTCATACATGTCACTCATGAGTCATTGCATATCCTGGTACACCGTCGGAGGCATTCATATAGAGTCATATCTTATTCTAAGTATCAAGTTGTAATTCTTGAGTTGTAAGTAAATAAAAGTGTGATGATCATCATTATTAGAGCATTGTCCCAGTGAGGAAAGGATGATGGAGACTATGATTCCCCCACAAGTCGGGATGAGACTCCGGACGAAAAATAAATAAAAGAGGCCAAAGAAGCCCAAAAAAGAGAAAGAAAAGAGGCCATAAAAAGAGAAAAGGCCCAAATAAAAATAAAAAATGAGAGAAAAAGAGAGAAGGGACAATGTTACTATCCTTTTACCACACTTGTGCTTCAAAGTAGCACCGTGATCTTCATGATAGAGAGTCTCCTATGTTGTCACTTTCATATACTAGTGGGAATCTTTCATTATAGAACTTGGCTTGTATATTCCAATGATGGGCTTCCTCAAAATGCCCTAGGTCTTCGTGAGCAAGCGAGTTGGATGCACACCCACTAGTTTCTTTTGTTGAGCTTTCATACACTTATAGCTCTAGTGCATCCGTTGCATGGCAATCCCTACTCACTCACATTAATATCTATTGATGGGCATCTCCATAGCCCGTTGATACGCCTAGTTGATGTGAGACTATCTTCTCCCTTTTGTCTTCTTCGCAACTACCATTCTATTCCACCTATAGTGCTATGTCCATGGCTCACGCTCATGTATTGCATGAAGATTGAAAAAGTTTGAGAACATCAAAAGTATGAAACAATTGCTTGGCTTGTCATCGGGGTTGTGCATGATTTAAATACTTTGTGTGGTGAAGATAGATCATAGCCAGACTATATGATTTTGTAGGGGTAACTTTCTTTGGCCATGTTATTTTGAGAAGACATGATTGCTTAGTTAGTATGCTTGAAGTATTATTATTTTTATGTCAATATGAACTTTTGTCTTGAATCTTTCAGATCTGAATATTCATACCACAATTAAGAAGAATTACATTGAAATTATGCCAAGTAGAACTCCGCATCAAAAATTCTGTTTTTATCATTTACCTACTCGAGGACGAGCAGGAATTAAGCTTGGGGATGCTTGATACGTCTCCAACGTATCTATAATTTTTGATTGCTCCATGCTATATTATCTACTGTTTTGGGAAATATTGGGCTTTATTATCCACTTTTATATTACTTTTGGGACTAACCTATTAACCGGAGGCCCAGCCCAGATTTGCTGTTTTATGCCTATTGCAGTGTTTCGAAGAAAAGGAATATCAGACAGAGTCGAAACGGAACGAAATCAACTGGAGAAGTTATTTTTGGAAGGAACCACACATGGTGGACTTGGACCCCACGTCAAGGGAGACACGAGGTGCTCAC
>NC_041390.1:326194669-326237650 GCF_002162155.2 Triticum dicoccoides
CCCCTATCTCGTGGGACCCCCGTGGCTCCTCTGACGTCCTCCCTGCACCCATATATACCCCCGTGACCTAAAAATTCCAGAACGCAAGATAGATCGGGAGTTCCGCCGCCAGAAGCCTCCGTAGCCACCAAAGGTCAATCGGGACCCTGTTCCGGCACCCTGCCGGAGGGGGCAATCCCTCTCCGGTGGCCATCTTCATCATCCCGGTGCTCTCCATGACGAGGAGGGAGTAGTTCTCCCTCGGGGCTGAGGGTATGTACCAGTAGCTATGTGTTTGATCCCTCTCTCTCGTGTTCTTGAGATGATACGATCTTGATGTATCGCGAGCTTTGCTATTATATTTGGTTCCTATGATGTTTCTTCCCCCCTCTTCTCTCTTGTAATGAATCGAGTTTCCCCTTTGAAGTAATCTTATCGGATTGAGTCTTTAAAGACTTGAGAACACTTGATGTATGTCTTGCCGTGGATATCTGTGGTGACAATGGGATACCACGTGCCACTTGATGTACGTTAAGGTGACCAACTTGCGGGTTTCGTGACATTGGGAACCTATGCATAGGGGTTGGCACACGTTTTCGTCGTGATTCTCTGGTAGAAACTTTGGGGCACTCTTTGAGGTCCTTTGTGTTGGTTGAATAGATGAATCTGAGATTGTGTGATGGATATCGTATAATCATACCCACGGATACTTGAGGTGACATTGGAGTATCTAGGTGACATTAGGGTTTTGGTTGATTTGTGTCTTAAGGTGTTATTCTAGTACGAACTCTAGGGCTGTTTGTGACACTTATAGGAATAGCCCAATGGATTGATTGGAAAGAATAACTTTGAGGTGGTTTCGTACCCTACCATAATCTCTTTGTTTGTTCTCCGCTATTAGTGACTTTGGAGTGACTCTTTGTTGCATGTTGAGGGATAGTTTTATGATCCAATTATGTTAGTATTGTTGAGAGGACTTACACTAGTGAAAGTATGAACCCTAGGCCTTATTTCCACGCATTGCAATACCGTTTACGCTCACTTTTATCATTCGTTACCTTGCTGTTTTTATATTTTCAGATTACAAAAACTATTATCTACTATCCATATACCACTTGTATCACCATCTCTTCGCCGAACTAGTGCACCTATACAATTTACCATTGTATTGGGTGTGTTGGGGACACAAGAGACTCTTTGTTATTTGGTTGCAGGGTTGCTTGAGAGAGACCATCTTCATCCTGCACCTCCTACGGATTGATAAACCTTAGGTCATCCACTTGAGGGAAATTTGCTACTGTCCTACAAACCGCTGCACTTGGAGGCCCAACAACGTCTACAAGAAGAAGGTTGTGTAGTAGACATCAGCAACCGATCATGCAACAGTTATAACATAGGGTGACACAGAACTAGCTCCAGTTCATCAATATAATGTAGGCATGTATTCTGAATATAGTCATACGTGCTTATGGAAAAGAACTTGCATGACACCTTTTGTCCTGGGTTATTAAGGCCTCCTTTTAATAGAGTACCGGATCAAAGCATTAACACATAGTGAATACATGAACTCCTCAAACTACGATCGTCACCGGTAATGGTCCCGATTATTGTCACTTCGGGGTTAGCGGATCCTAACACATAATAGGTGACTATAGACTTGCAAGATAGGATCAAGGACTCGCATATATTCATGAAAACATAATAGTTTCAGATCTGAAATCATGGCACTCGGGCCCTAGTGACAAGCATTACGCATAGCAAAGTCATAGCAACATCAATCTCAGAACATAGTAGATACTAGGGATCAAACCCTAACAAAACTAACTCGATTACATTATAAATCACATCCAATCCATCACCGTCCAGCAAGCGTACGATGGAATTACTCATGCACGGCGGTGAGCATCATGAAATTGGTGATGGAGGAAGGTTGATGATGACAATGGCGACGGATTCCCCTCTCCGGAGCCACGAACGGACTCCAGATCAGACCACCCGAGAGTGTTTAGGGCTTGGCGTCGGCTCCGTATTGTAAAACGCAATGAATCCTTCTCTCTGATTTTTTTCCCCGAAAGTGAATATATGGAGTTGGAGTTGAGGTCGGTGGAGCGTCAGGGGGCCCACGAGGCAGGGGGGCGCGTCCAGGGGGTAGGCGCGCCCCCCACCCTCGTGGACAAGGTGTGGGCCCTTGACGTGGATTCTTCTTCCAGTATTTTTTATATATTCCAAAAATAATCTCCGTTGATTTTCATGTCATTCTGAGAACTTTTAATTCTGCACAAAAATAACACCATGGCAATTCTGCTGAAAACAACATTAGTCCGGGTTAGTTCCATTCAAATCATGCAAGTTAGATTCCAAAACAAGGGCAAAAGTGTTTGGAAAAGTAGATACGACGGAGACGTATCAACCATCTTCAGGTTCCAGGACGTCGGTCCATTCGGCCACGAAGTCGGCCGGGGCGGCCCCCTTGATGACCCTGGTTGTGCTGAACTCGAGCTGAAATGCCTGAAGTTCGATATTCCACTAGGCGACCCTTCCCGTGGCATTAGGGCTTCGGAGCACCCTCTCCAGTGGGTAAGCCGAGATGACTTTGATCGGGTGGCCTTGGAAGTAATGGCGCATCTTACGTGAGGCCACCAGGAGCACGAGCAGAAGCTTCTACGGCATGGGGTATCGCGCCCTTGCATCCCGCAGCACCGTGCTGATGAAGTACACTGGGTTCTTGACGAGGGCGGAAGCGTCGATGGAGCCTGCGCTTGCCGGAGGTCGGGGCATCTCCTGAGGTGATGGGACCTCAGGAGCCTGGTCTTTCATTAGGGCCTCTGCAGGCCCGAGGATGCCGCCATGACGGGCCTGGTCATTTGTTGACGTTGTCACAGTCTTTGCGGTATCCTCCTGGTGCCGTACCGCCCCGGCTGGAGGTGCGGTATGGCGCAGCAGGCCCTTGGCCTGGCGCTCTTCCTGGATCACCACCAGTGCCGCGCTGGCGGAGTAAGAAGTGGCGGCAAGGTAAAGCACCAGGGGCTTGAGGGGGCGGGGCGCCACCATCACCGGAGGGCTGGTCAGGTATCTCTTGAGGTCTTGAAACGCCAGCTCGGCCTCCGGGGTCCACTCGAACGGGCCCTTCTTCTTCATCAGCTTGAAGAACGACAAGGCGCGCTCCCCCAGCTTGGAGATGAAGCGCCCTAGCGAGGTCATGCAGCCCGCAAGCTTCTGCATTTCCTTGAGAGTTTGCGGTGGGATCATGTCCTCTATCGCCTTGACCTTCTCCGGGTTAGCCTCAATCCCCCTGTGGGACACGAGGAAGCCCAGCAGTTTCCCGAAGGGTACACCGAACACACACTTCTCCGGGTTGAGTCGCAGGTCCACCTGGCGCAGGCTTGTGAAGGTTTCCTCCAGATCCTAAATCAAAGTTCTTGCCTCTCGAGATTTTACCATGATGTCGTCGACGTAGGCTTCAGCGTTTCTCCTGAGTTGTTGACCTAGGGTGATGTGCGTCAGCCGTTGGAAGGTCGCTCCTGCGTTGCGCGGCCCGAACGGCATGCAAGTGTAGTAGTACACCCCGCACGGGGTCAGGAAGGCCGTCTTCTCCACATCCTCCACTGCCATCGTGATCTGGTGGTAGCCCGAGAACATGTCCAGGAAACACAGCAGGTCGCACTCGGCGGTGGAGTCGACAATCTAGTCGATGCGCGGAAGTGGGAGCGGGTCTTGGGGGCAGGCCTTGTTGAGGTTGGTGAAGTCAACACACATGCGCTCCTTTCCGCCTTTCTTTGGCACGACAACGGGGTTCGCCGGCCACTCCGGGTACCGGACCTCGCGAATGACGCCTGCTGCTTCCAGCTTGCGCGTCTCCTAGATTATGAAGGACTAGTTCTCCGTGGACTGCCGCCACGCCTTCTGCTTCACAGGCGCACATTGGGGCACACCCTTAGGTCATGCTCGATCACCCCCCTCGGGACCCCTACTAGCTGCTTGGGTTCCCAGGCGAATACCTCCTTGTTCGCGTGTAGGAACCTCACCAATGCCTCCTCTTGAGCTGGGTCGAGGTTGGCGCCTATGGTGAAGGTGGCTCCTGAGGGCCCACCTTCCTTGACTGGTACTTGCTTCATCTTGGCCCGATCTTGAGTGAATAGCTGCTTATTTTTTGCTGGTGTGGCCTCCTTGGCTCCGGGAGTGGCCTCGTTTGTCGGGCGTGCCGCCGCGACGGCCCTGAAGGCAAGCTTGAGTGTCGTCAGAGCCTCCTTGGTATCTCCAGCCATGATGAGGGCGCCATTGCTCCCTGGCATCTTCATGAGGTTATAAGCAGGATGGGTAGCCGCCATGAACCTGGCCAAGGCCGGGTACCCGAGGATGGCCTTGTACGGGAGGCTGATACGGGCGATGTCGAAGTTGATAAGCTCAGTGCGGTAGTTGTCGCGGGTGCCGAAGGTCACAGAAAGGCGGATCTGCCCCAGGGGGCTGGTGGAGCTGCCGCCAACCCCAGAGAAAGACTTGGTGGGGCAGAGCCGTTCATGTGGCACATGGAGCAAGCCGAAAGTTTCCACGGAGTACATTGAGGCCGGCCCCGCCATCGATGAGGGTCTTGGTGACGGCTACGTTGTAGATGGTGGGCGTGCAGAGTATTGGGAGCACGCCCGAGCTAGTGGTGGCGATGGGGTGGTCCCCCGAGTCGAAGGTGAGGTCAGCCTTGGGCGCCGCCCAACCTGGGGGAGCTCCCTGCTGCGTGGAGGCGGCACCGATCTGGCGGAAGAACTGCCTGGTGTGGCGGTCCGAGGGCGGTGCTTGTGAGCCGCCGAGGAGGGCTGTGGCGGCGATGGGTGCTGGTGCTGCAAAGCATGCGATGAAGAGTCCGCGTAGCTCCTCCCAAGACGCCGCTGAGGATTCTGGGAGGGTGAGTAGCCAGGCGTGCGGCACGCCAGCGAGGGCCATGGGGTACCATTTGGCCATGACCTTGTCATTGCCTCCAGCTGCCAGGACAGCCTCCTCGTACGCCAGCAGGAAGGCGGACGGATCTGCCGCACCGTCGTAGCGAGGCGGCATCTCTGGCTTGAACTTGCGCGGCCACTACACCTGCCGCAGGGCGGGGGTGAAAGTTCTCGGCCCCCTAGCGCCGTCGTGGGTGCTCGTTGTCTCAGCTGGAAGGACAATGTCTGCCATGGGGATAGGGTGTGGAGACGGCGGAGCGCGGGTCGACGGGAGGAAAGCTTCGGCGCACCCCTACCTAGCGCGCTAAATGTCGGATTTCGGGTTCCGGCAAAACCCTTGAGGTTCGAGCACTGGGGTGCACACGAAGATCTTTCCTTCCCCCTCACGCCCTCTCAACGATCTAAAAACCTAGCTTGCCAAACTCGAAGAACAAGGGACACAAGAGTTTATACTGGTTCGGGCCACCGATGCGGTGTAATACCCTACTCCAGTGTGGTGTGGTGGATTGCCTTGTAGGCTGAGGATGAACAAGTACAAGGGAAGAACAGCCTCCTGGGGAGAGGTGTTCTTGAGCTCGATGAGCTTGTGCGTATAAGGGTGGAATGGATCTCTCCCCCACCTATGGTGATGGCTAGTCCTATTTATAGAGGCACTGGCCCTCTTCCCAAATATTAGGCGGAAAGGGATCTCACAACGGCCAATTTGAAGGGGGACAGCTAGTACAAGCTATCCTGACAAAAGGTGGTCTTCGCCTGCCAAAGGCTCTAGTGGTGACACCGTCGTGGGCTCCACGATGACCTTCGTCCTGCCGTCCTGCTGGTCTTGGTCTTGTTGCACCGATATGGAAACCTTTGCCTGATGCCTCGGGACTCCTCGCCTGCGCCTGCTCCTTTAGCACCAAAGAGACAACTGGTGCTCTACGCCCGCTGGCGCCTGCCTGGCCTTGGTCGTCATGGCTCACGTCATGGGAACCTCACGAGGTGCCCCTCTCCTTGATCTCTCCGCTCCTCGTGAGCCAGCCTAGCGAGGCTGCCCCTGAGGAGGTCTTGTGTCGTCCGCCTCGCGAGGCTTCGCCCCTCGCAAGGGTCTTGGGTGTTTTGCTAGTGAAGATGGGCCGTACCAGGCCACTGGAGGAGCCACGTTGTGGTCCGCAGGCAGACAAGTCTGGGGACCCCCATTCCCAGAACACCGACAATGGTCGTGCGCACGGTACACGGCCATGCGCACGGGGTGCTACAGCGTCAGCTCCCTGGGTAGCCCGTGCGCACGGGGTCTTGAGGCTCGTGGGCATGGGATCGCCTGGGAGGTGCAGTCTTGCTCCTCTTGGCTTCCTTCTTCTTCCTCGATGCCTTGGGGTGCTTCTCCTCCTCCTTTGGGGCATCCCTCAGCTGCTTGGTGGCGGCGGTCTTCATACCTAATGACACATAGCATGTTTTGGTGAGGTAGCAACCAAGTCCCATTCATGTCCATATCTTTCTCAAGTAGGAGTGAGTTCACCTTGGTTTCCATTGCGCATGCTCGAGCTCTTGTCATGGGCCCACATGGTGCTTGATGAGTTTGTGTAGCGTCCATGGGGATGATGGAAGGATGCTCCGCATCATCTCCCCTCCCCACTTGGGTGAGATCTGTCCTCGGATCGTGATCTTCCTCACCATGGTATGGGGTCAAGTCCTTGACGTTGAATGTGCCACTTACATTATACTAGTCACGTGGGATGTCGATCTTGTAGGAGTTGTCATTGTATCATGCTAGCACCTTGAAGGGTCCATCGTCTCATGGTAGTAGCTTGGATTTGCGCTCGTTGGGGAAGCGGTCCTTGTGGAGATGAAGTCATATGAGGAACACCATTGGTGTCTTGTTGATGTTGAGCTTCATGGCGAGGCGTTGTACTTAATGCTCGATCGTGGCCCTTGTATCTTCATGCACCTTCTTTTGATAACTTTCTCTTGCACTTGCGTCCATGTTTGCTCGTTCTTGAAGTGGAAGCAGTAGGATGTCCAATGGGGAGAATGAGTTGAAGTCATAGACGACCTGGAAGGGGGACTTGCCGGTGCTAGAGTGTCTTGCTCGATTGTAGGTGTACTTAGCGATGGGTAAGCACTCCTCCCACTCCTTGATGTTCTTTTTTGATCAACACGCGTAGGAGAGTAGATAGCTTCCGGTTGGTAACTTCCGTTTGTCCATCGGTTTGGGGATGATATGCCGTTGAGAAAAGAAGCTTGATTCCGAGCTTGGCGCATAGTGTCTTCCAAAAGTAGCTTAGGAACTTGACATCTCGGTCCGACACGATTGTCCTTGGCACGCCATGTAACCTCAAGATTTCCCTACAAAAAATATTTGCAACATGTGAAGCATCGTCTATCTTATTGCATGGGATGAAATTTTCCATTTTAGAGAATCGAACCACAACAACAAATACGGAATCCTTGCCATTTTGTAGGCAAACCAAGCATGAAATCCATACTAATATCTTCCCATGGTTGATATGGAATTGGAAGTGGCATATGTAAACCATGAGATTGAGCTTTGGACTTGGCTTTGCGGCATGTAGAGCATTGATTGGTGAAGCTTGCAACATCACGGAACTTGTTTGGCCAAAATTACCTGAAGGAGGGTGTGGCAAAGGTCTTGTCACGCCTGAAGTGCCACATTAGTCCTCCATCGTGAGCCTCTTGCAAAAGTAACAAACGAAGCGAAGACTCGGGTATACAAAGTTTGTTAGCGCGCATAAGGTAGCCATTCTTGAGATAATAGTTCTCTCAACAAGTGTTAGCAAGACATTTGGCATAAGAAATCGCAAATGAAGAATCATGTGCATAAAGATCTTTAACATGCTCAAAGCCAATGACATTCAACTCAAGTTGAGTAAGTAACATGCACTTGCGGGAAAGAGCATCTGCCACAACATTTTCTTTACCCTTAATGTACTTGATCACATAAGTAGAAGATTCAATAAATTCACTCCATTTAGCATGTCGTTTATTCAACTTGGTTTGACCTTTAAGGTATTTAAGTGTCGCATGATCGGTATGTATGACAAATTCATGTGAGTGAAGATAATGCTCCCAAACATGCAATCCTCGCACTAAAGCATACAATTCTTTGTCATAGATGGGATAGTTAAGTTGAGCTCCGGAAAGTTTTCCACTAAAGTATGCAATTGGACGCTTTTCTTGCATCAAAACTCCACCAATACCATTACCACTAGCATCACAATGGACCTCAAAAGTTCTGTTGAAGTTAGGCAATGCAAGAATTGGAGCATGTGTAAGCAAAGATTTGAGCTCATCAAATGTGGTAGATTGATAGGGTCCCCAAACAAAGGGTGCATTCTTCTTACTCAAGGCATGTAAGTATGTAACGGTGAGGCAATAAAGCTAAAGTCTTTCACAAAGCAACGACAAAAACCCGCTAGACCAAGGAAACTATGCACTTGTTGGAAATTGGTGGGTTGTGGCCAAGTTTTAATTGATTCAATTTTAGACTCAACAACATGAACACCCTTTGAAGACACAACAAAGCCCAAGAAAACAATCTTGTCAACACCAAAAGTGCATTTTTCCATATTGTCATAAAGTCGCTCTTTTGTAAGTTTGCAAAATGGACCTAAGATGAGTTACATGATCTTTGAGGGATTTTCTAAACACAAGCATATCATCAAATTAGACCACAACAAACACGCCGATGTATGGGCGAAGCACATAATGAATAACACGCATGAAAGTACAGGGTGCTTCCGATAAACCCATGGGCATAACTAACCACTCATGCAAGCCAAAAAAATTAAAATATGTCTTCCATTCATCACCTTCTTGTATGCGGATTTGATAATAGCCACTTTTAAGATCAATTTTTGAGAAAACGGTGGCGCTGCTAAGCTCATCTAGCATATCATCAAGGCGTGGAATGGGATGCCTATATCAAACGGTGATAGCATGTATTGGTCTAAAATCGGAACACATGTGAAAACTACCATCTTTATTAGGCACGAGAATGACTGGTACGGCACAAGGACTCAAACTTTCACGCACATGTCCATGGTCTATGAGATGTTGGACTTGCCTTTGAATTTCTTTAGATTCTTAGGGGTTGACGCGATATGGAGCCTTGTTTGGATGAGGTGTGCATCGGGAATGAGGTCGATGTGGTGTTGGATGCCACGTAGAGGAGGAAGACCGGGAGGTAGCTCCTCGGAGAATACATTCGCGAATTCCTACAACAATTGAGACAACACTAGAGGTAGATGGTTAGAATGTTAGTCCTTGCCGTCTCATCTTTGCACACTAGGACATAGTGTAGGACACTCGAAGGCTTATCACACACTTCTCTCATCTCTCTTTTTGTGGCTAGGATGACTAAGTTCTTCTCTCTTGGTGTGGAGTCACTCATTTTGGGATTGAGGCTCTCACTCTCTTTGTGGTGGTTCACTCTCTCACTAGTCTCTCCACGGTGGGTGGATGCTTGCTTGTTGGCGATCACTTGGCTTGGTGACATAGGTCGTAGCATGTACTTCTTTCCCTTCATCTTGAAGCTATAGTGGTTTGTTCTTCCGTTGTGGGTGACGCCGCGGTCAAATTGTCAGGGTCTTTCCAAGAGAAGATGACACGCAAACATGGGAACCACATTGCACTCTAATGTGTCCTCGTAAGCTCCGATCTTGAACGAAACTTGCACGGTGTGTTCCACTTGAATGGTGTCGGAGCCTCTAAGCCATTGGACCTTGTAGGGGTGAGGATGCTTCTTCTTAACCAATTGTAGCTTGGAACATAGCTCTTCACTTGCCAAGTTGTGGCAACTTCGTCCATCGATGATGACTTTCACAGAACGCCCGTTGATGCCGGCCTTGGTGTGGAAGATGTGACACTATTGGTCTTCATCTTGTTGTTGTTGAAGTGTCAAGACCTTGGAGACCACTAGAGCGGGACTTGAATCATTGTCACAAAAGACTTGCTCATCTTGCTCTTCATTCACTCGATGATGCATGGCGACGTTCTCGAGGGCTTCTATCTCGTCTTCACTCATGGAGTCGTATGTGCCATCATCATTTGCAATCATGGTTCACCAGTTGATGCATTGGAAGGACTTGTATCCACGGCCACCACATCTGAAGCACTTGAGAGAACTTGTCTTAACGGGGTCATCCGGCGGCACGGATGATGAGGAAGTCTTGGACTTGTAGTTGCTTGTTGGAGGACGAGACAAGGAAGGTGTCACTTTCTTGGAACTTGACTTGTCTCCGCTATGTGGTGATGCTGTAATTGAGGTAGAAGGTGCTGAAGTCATGGAGGCTTGAGTGTTTGAGATGTAGGTCTTGGATGAGTACTTGGCGTATTTGAAGTCATCTTGTACTTGTCTCTCGGCCTTGGTAGCTTGATGAACTAGCTCGAGAAGGTTAGAGTAGGGTTGGAAGTCGACGATCTTCTTGATTGGATGATTGAGGCCATCCAAGAAGCGTGCCATAGTCTGCTCATCATATTCCTTGACATCGGCTCTTATCATGGCAATTTCCATCTCTTGATAGTATTCTTCCACCATCTTCGTGCCTTGCTTGAGGAGTTGCAACTTCTTGAAAAGATCTCGGGTGTAGTGTGTAGGCACGAAGCGAGCTCTCATGACATCCTTCATTTGTGCCCAAGTCGTGATGGGTGGTTCGTCTCTCTCCCGTCGTCTTGCGAGCACTTGTTCCCACCAAATGAGGACACATTCTTGAAGCTCGAGGGATGCCATGGCAATCTTCTTTTCCTCATCATAGTTGAGAAGATAGAATATTTTGTTGACCTTCAATGCCCATGAGTGATATTCTTCAGGATCGGTGCTTCCGGAGAACTTGGGCATGGTGAACTTGAGCTTGTCATAGCATAGTTCCTCATCATGTGGACGAGGGTGGTGTCGCGCTTGTCATGGAGGAAGGTCTTCAATCTCACGCTCCTCTTGAGGGACTCGCCGATGGGGTCAAGCCATATGTGTCCGGTTTCTTCTTCCTAGTTGCTCTTCAAGTCATGCGGCTTCTTCTTGTTGTGCTCGATGAAGGTCTTCCTCTTGCTCACAGACAAGGCGGCTGCGTGCGGCAATGACTCTAGTGGACTCGAGAGGTGCTTGTTGAGCTGCTTGAGCTTGTTCTTCATGACTTTGGTGCTCTTGCCGGAGTGCATCGCCGTCTTGAGATGCTTGACATTGACGATGTGGTGGTGGTTGCCCTTGATCCATGGTTTCTTGTTCTTGGCGTCGCCCTTTTCACGTGCTCGAACTCGATCTTGTAAGACATTGCCATGGAATGGATTTTCTTGAGCTTGGCAATCTTGAGGGTCATCACGTCGATGAGAATGAGCTCAAGGGGGACTTGCATCCAAAGAAGAGTACGATGAGGAGTGGTGACTTGAGTGGCGTCATCTTGGTGAAGAAGTTGTGGAAGACGCGCGGCTCACGATCATGTTGCGGAATTCTACCATTTGTGTGGTCAGCTTGGTGTCGAGGTAGTCTCGTTGTTGTTCTTCCGATTGGCGTAGGTCGGTGGCGAGTTCCTCGACGCAATCACCCAAAGCTTCACTTTCTTGATGTAGAGCTCATTGTGCGATGAAGAAGTGACTCTTGGTGACGAAGTCACGTTCGTCATCTTGCTCCTCGAAGAGTGGGTTAACCGAAGATGAAGGCCTATCCATCTTGTGTAAGTGGTGGTGAGTATGAAAGTGAGAGAACAATACCAAAGTTACCTTTTCCGAAGATTACGGATGTATCAAGTACAGTCCCATGTGATGCTATATGCTACTTCTTGAGCTTGCATTGGTTTTTCCCTTGAAGAGGAAAGGGTGATGCAACAAACTAGAGATACGTATTTCCTCAGTTAGAGAACCAAGGTATCAATCCAGTAGGAGACAACACACAAATCACCAATACCTGCACAAACAATCAAACAACTTGCACCCAACACGATAAAAGGGTTGTCAATCCCTTCATGGGTACTTGCAAAAGTGAGATCTGATAGAGATAGATGGAACTAAACAAACAATAAAGTAAATATTTTGGGGCTTTTTGGTTTATAGATCAGAAAGTAAAAGATTGCAAAATAGTAGATCGAAACTTATATGATGGAAAATAGATCCGGGGGCCATAGGTTTCACTAGAGGCTTCTCTCAAGATAGCAAATAATACGGTGGGTGAACAAATTACTGTCGAGCAATTGATAGAAAAGCACAAAGTTATGACGATATCTAAGGCAATGGTTATGAAATATAGGCATCACGTATGTGTCAAGTAGAATGAAATGATTATGCATCTACTACTATTACTCCACACATCGACCGACTCCTGCCTGCATCTAGAGTATAAAGTTCATGAAGAACAGAGTAACGCATTAAGTAAGATGACATGATGTAGAGGAATAAACTCAAGCAATATGATGTAAACCCCATCTTTTTATCCTCGATGGCAACAGTACAATACGTGCCTTGTTTCCCCTGCTGTCACTAGGAAAGGACACCACAAGATTGAACCCAAAGCTAAGAACTTCTCCCATTGCAAGAAAAATCAATCTAGTTGGCCAAAGCAAACCGATAATTCGAAGAGAATTACAAAGATATCAAATCATGCATAAAAGAATTCAGAGAAGATTCAAATAATATCCATAGATAAGCTGATCATAAATCCACAATTCATCGGATCTCGACAAACACACCACAAAATAAGATTACATCGGATAGATCTCCAAGAACATCGAGGAGATCATGGTATTGAGAATCAAAGAGAGAGAAGAAGACATCTAGCTACTAGCTATGGACCCGTAGGTCTGAGGTAAACTACTCACGCTTCATCGGAAGGGCAACAGAGTTGATGTAGAAGCCCTCCGTGATCGAATTCCCCTCCAGCAGGATGCCAGAAAAGGCCCCAAGATGGGATCACACAGGAATAGAAGGTTGCGGCGCTTGAAAAGTGTTTTTGTGGATACTTCTGGTGGTTTGGGAATATATGTGAATATATAGGACGAAGAATTAGGTCAGGGGGTGTTGGAGTAGGCCACAAGGCAGGGGGAGCCCACCCCCTAGGGCGTGCCCCTATGGCTTGTCGTCTACTCCAAGGTCTCCTGACTTGGAGTCCAAGTCCAACAGGTGTCTTCTATAAAAATCATCGTGAAGGTTTTATTCCGTTTGTACTCCATTTGGTATTCCTTTTCTGCGAAACTCAAAAACAAGGAAAAAACAGAAACTGGCAGTAGACTCTGGGTTAATAGGTTAGTCCCAAAAATAATATAAAATAGCATATTAATGCATATAAAACATCCAAAACAGATAATATAATAGCATGGAACAATCAAAAATTATAGATACATTGGAGACGTATCAAGCATCCCCAAGCTTAATTCCTGCTCGTCCTCGAGTAAGTAAATGATACAAACAAAAAATGATGTGGAATGCTACCTAACATATTTATCCAGGTAATTTTTCTTTATTGTGGCTTGAATGTTCAGATCCATAAGATTCAAAACAAAAGTTTAATATTGACATAAAAACAATAATACTTCAACCATACTAACAAGGCAATTATGTCTTCTCAAAATAACATGGCCAAAGAAACCTTATCCCTACAAAATCATATAGTCTGGCTATGCTCCATCTTCATCACACAAAATATTCAAATCATGCACAACCCTGATGACAAGCCAAGCAATTGTTTCATACTTTTGATGTTCTCAAACTTTTTCAACTTTCACACAATACATGAGCATGATCCATGGACATAGCACTATAGGTGGAATATAATATGGTGGTTGTGGAGAAGACAAATAGGAGATAATATCACATCAAATAGGCGTATCAACGGGCTATGGAGATGCCCATCAATAGATATCAATGTGAGTGAGTAAGGATTGCCATGCAACGGATGCACTAGAGCTATAAGTTTATGAAATCTTAAAAAGAAACTAAGTGGGTGTGCATCCAACTCGCTTGCTCACGAAGACCTAGGGCAATTTGAGGAATCCCATCATTGGAATATACAAGCCAAGTTCTATAATGAAACATTCTCACTAGCATATGAAAGTGACAACATAGGACACTCTCTATCATGAAGATCATGGTGCTACTTTGAAGCACGAGTGTGGTAAAAGGATAATAACATTGCCCCTTCTCTCTTTTCTCTCATTTTTTTGGGCCCTCTCTTTTTTTGGCCTCTTTTTTTGTTCGGGGTCTCATCCCGACTTGTGGGGGAATCATAGTCTCCATCATCCTTTCCTCACTTGGAACAATGCTCTAATAATGAAGAGCATCACACTTTTATTTACTTACTCCCTCCGTCTGCCAAAGAGTGAACGTCTGGCTCGAGTAATTTTCCCATAATAAGTGAACGTCTGGCTCCGCAACGATCCACCAAGGTAATTTTACGTTCACCCCCTCGGTGTACGCCTCAAGGCAACCACAGCGGCCACCACCCAATCCACTCGTTCTCACCCCCGATGACCCAATCCACTCGTCCTCTCTCCCAAAATTTCCCCAATCTTCCTCCTCTCCCCCAACGTTTCTCCACCCCGATCCAATCCCAGTTTGCTGGGAGTCAATCCTCCCATCCAAGCCAATCATTGGTCATCAAGAGAGTAATGGCGGCTAGTCCATATAAACTCCCAGTATGGTGTGCACCTCACTAGAGCCATGGCGGGTGGCGGAGCGGGCAGAGGAGCAGAAGCCGGCGATGGCCAGCGAGTTGAGGCCGTCGCGACGGCCGGCGGCGCAACACGCGGCCGCGGAGGATCTGGTTCTAGAGGCCCTCACGGTGCTCGTGCAGTCAAGTTTCGACCGTGTTCGCCCTCGTACATCCTTTGGCGGCGGCGATTCGGTTGCGGCGCCAAGATCCTTGACCGGGACGAGGACATAGGGGCTGATGGTGAAGCGGGTGTAGGTCGTGGAGGCATTGTACCCAGCACTGCAGGCGGGCATGCGGCTAACCAGGTCGGCGCGGCACCTGGTGCTGGGCAGGACAACGCATCCATAGGTGTTGGGCAAGATGGCACGGCGGCATCAGTGCATCCTGGGGCTGACCATGACGCAGCGGCCGCAGGTGCTGGGAACGTTGAGGAGAAGATACGCAAGCCCTACTAGCTCCGTAAGTTGGCTAGATGTAGTCTTGAATTTGTTTGGCTTTCAGTTTGGCTGGATGTAGTAAGTATGGCTACATATTTTTATGTTCTGCAAGTATGAAAATCAACTCATACTATTGGAGTATGGCAGATATTATTACTATGGATGATCTATATTTATGGTGATTAGTGCTATGGTCTCTAAAAATAATTTTCGGTTATGGATGATCCATTGTTATGGTGATTAGTGTCCTGGTCTCTAAACATAATTTTCGGTTGTGTATGATATCTTGTTAAGACAGTGATTTTAGGTTGGATAAATGGTACTATGATGATGAATAAACAATCAAGTCCTGGTCTCTAAAATCATGCTATCATACAGAGATTGTAGTGTTATTGTAACAACATTCATGATGATCTCTTGTACCAGATGATGATTTTGATCAACTGATTTCACATGAAAATTACTCTGGCCATGGATACTAGATGACGGATAATTTACATTCTTTATTTTATGATTTATATGATGCATGGCAAGAGTAATGCTGGAAGTGGCATGAAAATTACTCGATTCTAGATGATGCATTTTTTTAGATTTTCAATGTTGTTCCAATTGTAAGTTGGATAAATAATTGGATAAACAAATGATGAACTCAATAATAGTTGGATAAAAAAATTCAACCCAATGTCTAGCATTACAAAAGTTGCCGCATGTAATATTAGAACTTCTAGTTGGCTAAGGTCTGCAAGACGTTCTCATAGAGTTTGTGATCACAATCTAAAACATTAGGAAGATTTCCTGCACGTTCAAGGCCATCCTTTTACATGTGAGGGATCTTTTAGTCGTTGCCTCCACCTCTCTTCGTGACCTCAATTAAGCAGCTTTGTAGTGTAAGAAAAATCATGTTTATTTTATCAGCATCATAGGCATCATATTCCTGCTGTACATTGTTGATTAGCTCATCTAAATTGTTAGAGAACAATCTATCTAACATGGACTGTAGTGAGGAAAATAGGCCAAGGTCTAGGATATTCATATCCGGTGAGTTCGAAGGCTGTTGCATGAGGCGAATATCAAGCCCCGTTTGGGAAACATCATTAAGGAAACCTGGGTCATTAATTCAGACATGTGAGGGTGCATTATCTTGCTGGATCCATATCGTCTCACCTGCGAGCTCTTGAGGCCAAACTGCTTGAATAGCTGGTAGTACCTTTTGATTCAAAAACTCCCTCGATATATCTCTCTTAACTTAGATTGTTTTCGTGATTAGTGTCCCTCTTGGATGGTAATCACTTTTCCTTGGCGCTGGCTCCTAGAACCAGCAAAGCAACTCAAGTTAGATTAAGTACTAATGTGCATAATAAATAAAAGGATTAAAGGTTCAAATTAACCTTTTTGATAAAGGGCCAAATGCCTATCTTCCCATCAAAAATGCAAATACCTTCTACATTGTATCTAGGCCTGGCTATAGCAACCAAAAACATTATTTTGCTAATGGAGTTCTTATTTTGCACAGTCCTATGTGGGTATTCTTCTGATGGCAGCTTGTAGAATTTCATGGTCTTCTGAGTGATGTTAAACCACTTTTCATATATATGTATTATGTTACGCATATCCTTGAACGTGGGCCTATTTTGCAAACTTTGTTGGTCAAACATAGAGAGACAAAACTACAGCCTAGCCTTTTTGTTTGCTTCCTTCAAATATGGTTTGAGTGAGCTTGAATGCCTATCAAGAAAGTCGTCCGTAAACATCCTATGTAGTGTGCTTTTCTTCACACCCAAAGCTCTTGCGAGACTGCATATAGTTCTCCTTTGGCTCCAAGGAATCTCAAGAACCATACTGAGGTCAACTACAATCCTTTTGCGCCCACAGTTTTTCGGCTTCCTTGATCTTACATCAACGGGTACGCCTTGTCGAAGGCAGTCCTTCACTCTCCTCCAAACACGTTTGACCTTCTACACTAAAACATGGAACATGTTTGCAACTTCTTTGGTTGTGGTCTTCTTTAATTTCCGATTGACACTTCTTGCTAGCAACTCTTCATAAATACCAGTCCTTTGCAAATCTGTTAAATTCTTGTATTTGTCTTCATGATGAACTTGCTCATTATCTTGTTGCTCTTGCTCCACATACATGTCTTCTTCTGGTGCTGAATCATACATGGCTTCATCTGCTAAATCATCAAGCTTTTCTTCCTCAAACTGAATCTCTATATCGCCTGCATACACACCATAGTCTTCCTCGACAACTTGAAGGTTATGTAGAGCTTCATCCATTGCTTGCACTTCCTCTTCCAGGCTCTGGAAAACACCGCCTTGGTTTTCAAGTTCATGGTCTACAAGGTGAGGTTATGTGAGTAGTTGAATAATATTATAATTAAACATTCATATCTGCTATAACTAAATTATTTTACTAACCTGATTCATGTAGGTTCTCTTCTCCATGGGCAACATTGGCCTCATGTTCCTCTTCTCCATGGGCAATGTCAGGCTCATGTTCATCTTCTACATGAATACCGACATGGGTTTCTTCATGCAAGGCCGCCTCAAGTTCGTCCTCTATGGCGAAGAAGAATAATCGGCATGTGCACATGAACAAGGAGAATAAAGGAGTAGACGATCAAGATGTACCTGGGCTCATGTTCAGATTGATTTGATGACCAACCTGGAGCAGTTCTTCATGCAAGGGAGGCTCATGTTGATCTTCTTCGGCGAATTGGTGGCCGTCCTGGAGTACTTCTTCATGCAAGTGAGGCTCAAAACCGACCTAGAGTTCTTCATGCAAGGCAGCCTCAAGTTCGTCCTCTATGGAGAAGAAGAATCATCAGCATGTGCACATGAACAAGGAGAACAAATGAAAAGATGATCAAGATGTACCTGGGTTCAGGTTCAGATCGATTCGATGACCAACCTGGAGCAATTCTTCATGCAAGGGAGGCACATGTTCAACTTCTCCCTCTCCTGGTGCTATGTTCCAGTCAATGGCCATGGCCTATCTATGTGTTGTTCTACTTGGTGCTAGTGTGCTGGTTGTTCTACTTGGTGCTAGTGTAATGGCTTTATAGCTGGGTATAGTCCCTTGGACTCCTAAATTTGAAATCTGGCTCATAGCTCAATTCTGTAATTTGTCGCTTCTAATTCTGTAATCTGGCGCCATATATTGTACTAGTACTCAACTATCAATTGTAGATGGTAAGAAGTGCTGTGGCGGGAACAAATTTCTGTTGGCAAAGTTGTGTTTACTTCTCCCTTCTCATTTATTATCAACGGGTATCGAGGCATTGGTAAAGCTGTTGGCACCTTAATTGAGTGGTGGGAGGACTTTTTTGCAAAATCCTTAATTTGTCTTAGAATACCCAGACGTTCACTCTTTGGCGGACGGAGGGAGTACAACTCAAGAATTACAACTAGATACTTAGAACAAAATATGACTCTATATGAATGCCTCCGGCGGTGTACCGGGATGTGCAATGAATCAAGAGTGACATGTATGAAAGAATTATGAAAGGTGGCTTTGCCAAAAATACAATGTCAACTACATGATCATGCAAAGCAATATGACAATGATGAAACGTGTCATAATAGACGGAATGGTGGAAAGTTTCATGGAAATATATCTCGGAATGGCTATGGAAATGCCATAATAGGTAGGTATGGTGGATGTTTTGAGGAAGGTACATGGTGGGTGTATGGTACCGACGAAAGTTGCATGGTACTAGAGAGGCTAGCAATGGTGGAAGGGTGAGAGTGTGTATAATCCATGGACTCAACAATAGTCATAAAGAACTCACATACTTATTGCAAAAATCTATTAGTTATCAAAACGAAGTACTACGCGCATGCTCCTAGGGGGATAGATTGGTAGGAAAAGACAATCGCGCGTCCCCGACCGCCACTCATAAGGAAGGCAATCAATAAATAAAGCATGCTTTGACTTCATCACATAACGGTTCACCATACGTGCATGCTACGGGAATCACAAACTTTAACACAAGTATTCCTACAATCCACAATTACTCACTAGCATGACTCTAATATCACCATCTTCATATCTCAAAACAATCATAAGGAATCAAACTTCTCATAGTATTCAATGCACTTTATATGAAAGTTTTTATTATATCCCTCTTGGATGCCTATCATATTAGGACTAAATTTATAACCAAAGCAAATTAAAATGCTATTTAGAGACTCTCAAAATAATATAAGTGAAGCATGAGAGTTCAATAATTTCTATAAAATAAAGCCACCGCCGTGCTCTAAAAAGATATAAGTGAAGCACTAGAGCAAAATTGCCTAGCTCAAAAGATATAAGTGAAGCACACAGAGTATTCTAATAAATCAGATTCATGCATGTCCCTCTCAAAAGGTGTGTACAGCAAGGATGATCGTGGCAAACTAAAAAGTAAAGACTCATATCATACAAGACACTCCAAGCAAAACACGTATCACGTGGTGGATAAAAATATAGTCTCAAGTAAAGTTACCGATAAACGAAGACGAAAGAGGGGATGCCTTCCGGGGCATCCCCAAGCTTAGGCTCTTGGTTATCCTTGAATATTACCTTGGGGTGCCTTGGGCATCCCCAAGCTTAGGCTCTTGTCACTCCTTATTCTATAGTCCATCAAATCATTACCCAAAACATGAAAACTTCACAACACAAAACTCAACAGAAAATCTCATAAGCTCCATTAGTATAAGAAAATAAATCGCCACTTTTGGTACTATTGTGAACTCATTCTTTATTTATATTGTATTCCAACTTTTCCATGGTTCATACCCCCCCCCCCAATACTACCCATAGATTCATCAAAATAAGCAAACAACACATAGAAAAAAGAATCTGTCAAAAACAGAACAGTCTGTAGTAATATGTAACTCTCGAATACTTCTGTAAATCCAAAAATTCTGAAAAATTAGGAAATCCTGGAAATTGTGTTTATTAATCTTATTAAAGAAGAATCAGTATTTTATCATGCATCTGTTAAAAATGAGAATTGTTTTCCTGGGTGCAAAAGTTCATGTTTTTCAGCAATATTAAATCAACTATCACCGTAAGCCATCCCAAAGTTCTTACTTGGTACAAACACTAATTAAAACACAAAAACATATCTAACCAGAGGATAGATGAATTATTTAATGAAAAATAGAACCAAAAAGAAAAGAACAAAAATAAAATTGGGTTGCCTCCCAACAAGCGCTATTGTTTAACGCCCTTATCTAGGCATAAAAACGCAAATAGATCTAGGTATTGTCATCTTTGGTATGAAATCCATAAGTAGCTCTCATAATATATTCATATGGCAACTTAATTTTCTTTCTAGGAAAGTGTTCCATGCCCTTCCTTAAAGTAAATTGAAATCTAATGTTTCCTTCTTTCATATCCATAATTGCACCAATCGTTCTAAGGAAATGTCTACCAAGAATAATAGGACATGTAGGATTGCAATCTATATCAAGAACAATGAAATCTATGGGCACATAGTTCCTATTTGCAACAATAATAACATCATTAATCCTTCCCATAGGTTTCTTAATAGTGGAATCCGCAAGATGCAAATTTAAAGAACAATCATCAAATTCAGGAAAACCTAGCACATCACATAATGTTTTTTGGAATCGTGGAAACGCTAGCACCCAAATCACACAAAGCATTGCACTCATAATCTTTAATATTAATCTTAATAATAGGTTCCCACTCATCATAAAGTTTTCTAGGGATAGAAACTTCCAATTCAAGATTTTCTTCAAAAGATTGCATCATAGCATCAACGATATGTTTAGTAAAAGCTTTGTTTTGATTATAAGCATGAGGAGAATTCAACATGGATTGCAACAAGGAAATACAATCTATTAAATAACAATTATCATAATTAAATTCCTTTAAATCCAAAAGAGTGGGTTCATTGCTACTTAAAGTTTTGACCTCTCCAATCCCACTTTTATCAATTTTTGCATCAAGATCTAAAAACTCCGAATCATTGGGACACCTTTTAACTAAAGTTGAATCATCTCCAGTCCCATATTTATCAAGATTTATATTGGAAAACAAATATTCAATAGGAGTCACATCAATCACTTTAGTATCTTCATCATTATTTTCACAGAAACTAGAAGAACACGCTTTTACAAACCAATCTCGTTTAGCACGCATCTTAGCGGTTCTTCCTTTGCACTCATCAATGGAGATTCTCATAGCCTTTAGAGATTCATTGATATAATTCTACAGTGGAATAGATCTAAGTTTCAAAGAATCAACATCAAGAGAAATTCTATCCACGTTCCTAGCCAAATCATCAATCTTAAGCAATTTTTCTTCAACCAAAGCATTAAAATTCTTTTGCAAACTCATAAATTCTTTAACACTATTCTCAAAATCAAAGGGCATCTTATTATAATTTGCATAAGAATTTTTGTAGGAATTACCATAATTATTAGAGGAATTACTAGGAAACGGCCTAGGATTAAAATTGCCTCTATACGCGTTATTACCAAAATTGTTCCTACCAACAAAATTCACATCCATAGATTCATTATTATTTTCAATCAAAGTAGACAAAGGCATATCATTGGGATCAATAGAAGCACTCTTGCTAGCAAATAATTTCTTAAGTTCATCCATATTTCCACTCAAAATATTAATCTCTTCAATCGCATGCACTTTTTTACTAGTGAAAGATCTTTTGGTATGCCATTGAGAATAATTAACCATAATATTATCTAGGAGTTTAGTAGCTTACCCTAAAGTGATTTCCATAAAAGTATCAATCATCCACAGATTCAAACCATGAGTAGGGCAATTTCATATCATCAATTTCATCCTCTCCCAAGATTGTGCAACATGTTCATGATCAAGTTGCTTAAAATTCATAATATCGTTCCTAAGGGAGATGATCTTAGCGGGAGGAAAATACTTGGAAATAAAAGCATCTTTACACTTATTCCATGAATCAATACTATTTTTAGGCAAAGATGAAAACAAAGTTTTAGCACGATCTCGAAGTGAGAACGGAAATAGCTTCAATTTAACAATATCATTATCCACATATTTTTTCTTTTGCATATCACACAACTCAACAAAATTGTTCAGATGGGATGCGGCATCTTCACTAGGAAGGCCGGAAAATTGGTCTTCCATAATAAGATTCAGCAAAGCGACATTAATGTCATAAGATTCCGCACTAGTGGCGGGAGCAATCGAAGTGATGCGGAGCATCCCAAGGCCATACCCATGGACCTGCCTACATCTCCCATGACACCACTTGGACCCATGACAAGAGCCCGTGCGAGAGCCATCGAGAACGAGGTTAACTCTCTCCTTGTTGAACTTCCCTTTGACCCACGTGAGACATGGCTACTACCTCAATCGGAGTTGCTTTGTGTGCTTAGGTACCATGTAAGCAACCAAGGAGATGGAACAGTGCAAGATGGACATCAAGAGCATGGAGACATTCTGCCCAGCCCTAAAGGACCGGAACAACCGCCCGACCACCGCCCGGGCGGAACAACCGGCCGACCATCGCCCAACAACCGGTCTGCCTTCTGTGATCGAGCGGTGCAAGGCCGGCACTACACCGGATGTACCGGTAACTACCAAAAGACCGGTACTGCCGCCCCGACAACCAGTACAACCGCTGGCCCCTTCGACATCCATCTCCACAAGCCAGCGCCAGACCTCCCAGCGGAACTACCGCCTTCCAGGACCGGTACTTCCGCCATGCATGAGCTCCCAGCGGAACAACCGCCCCCTTGACCGGTACTACCAGCCCTGCCTGCGCGCAGTCACTTGGGCCAAGGCCCGTGTACCCTTTCGTTACCTAGACTATAAATACTCTATCCCGTACAACTTTCTAGGGTTAGCATTGGTTTAGCTCATTTGAGAGATAGAGCATTGCTCATCCATATCGGATTTACTCCACGAGAGAGACCGCGGCCCCTCTACGGAGAAGATCCACCTTGGATTCAAGACCCCTTTACGGGAAGATCCCCTTGTGGATTCAAGACCTCCTCACGGAGAAGAACCAGTTACCGTGTGTTGTCCCTAGTTGTCCGTGGTTTCGTGTATCGTCCTATGTACTCGAGGATCTAGCCCATGTGTGACTTATTCGTGTCGGTATAGTGTTTTCCTCTTGTGTTTTCCTTCCGTTCATCCCCGTGTTCTTCGTGTTTTCCCCGGGATCCGCTCCTTTCGTGAAAGATCGGGCGATTAGGGTCTCCACCCTACATCATCTTGGTATCATGAGCAAGGTTGATCACGATTTTGGAGCCTCCCCGTTGTGTTTCTAGCCTAATTTTGTTGTTTTCCGTCCTAATCCGAAAATCCCCACCAAAAATAGCCCCAATTTTTTTTGTGATTTGTTGGTGTGTTGATGTTTTGTTGGATCTGATCCGTGGATTTGCTTTGGTTTCAAGTGGATCTAGCATCTCCCCATTTCTCTCCACATTCCATCCTTGAAATCGCTCGAATTTCGACAACGAAATCATCCCTTTCCGTCCCAAAAACCCATCCCCGATCCAGATCTTGCGATTTTTCCGACCCCAGTGGTACAACCGCCCCCACGAGCGGAACTACCGCTAAGGCCCCAACCGGTACCACCGCCTTCACAAGCGGTACTACCGCCCCACCCAGTTTCAGTTGAAACCGACTGGCATCTTTGCCAACCACTTATACACCATCACCACTTTCGCATACTACCCCCCCCCTTTTTGTGCCAGTTTCGCACTCCGACACATGTTGCCACTTCGAGGTTTGAGAATTTGAGTTGCGGTACCATATCCTTTTGTGTTTCGGCTATTTAGGTACGGTTCGGCATCGACAACACTGCCGCTCATCTTCGCCATGGACACGACATCAACAACGACCACCCCGACTACATCATGGTATTCGTGCCACCATTTTGACACCATATCGAAAGCAAGACTGGTAACCTCATCTTGGTATTGGACACATCACTCTTGTCATTACATTGATAGACATCATAGCCTTACTCATTTGCGTTGCTTACCCATCGAGACTAGCCATTGAGTATTGCCGGCAACGAGACTTGTGCACATTAGTGATCATACTTCCCATAGCATACATATGTCATTGTTGCCTATATTGGTATCATCTCTTGTGTCACCAAATTGTCATCGCATACTAACTTGCTATCTTGGTTCATCAAGCATTGCATGAGAAAATAGCTCAAACATCAAAGAGCCAAGCAAGCTTTTAAGCAAAAGAGGAAGGATAAGCAAAGAGCTTTTAAGCAAGAACCATAGCATCATACAACATTAAGATTGTCATACTCGATCATCTTGGATCGTATCATAGCCACACCTTGCATACAAAATATTTGGGATAGAAGTCGTTGCATTTTTGCTAAGTAGGTTGTGCACAAGTTTTTGTATCCGCCTATCGTGCAATCGTGCTAGCGTCTCTCTAGTGTTGTGCAACAAGAGCATTTTTGTGGATTCCACACTTTGGCTCACCCTTGGTTGCATAACCCCACTTATCTTTTTGCGCGTGTGTTTCTGTGTACCTTATATGCTTGGTCTACTTGTTACATTGCATCTTATGAATCTTTTCCAACATTATTGAAGCTCACTTACAAATTGCATCAAATTTTTGTGCCACCATCCTAACCAAGCTCCACCATAAGCTTTTACTTGTGTAGTTGTGAGAAACAGACGAGAATTCGTACCAATTGGGCTATTTCCTTGTCCTACATTGGAGTGATCATCAATTCACTTTCAACTTCGGTCAAGGTACATTTAGTATTCATTCTTCTCTTTCTACCACTCACATATGTCTTGGAATGATGGATAGGCCAAGTACTTCTACCAACCCACTCTTCATGGAGCAAGACGACGACATGACCTCCTTTGTCACCAAGAGTCACCTCTTTGGTGCACAACGTGCTTTACATCAAGAGCAACAAGCTATGACTGAACGCATCGACAACCTTGCCGCCGACTTACGACTCTCCGAGCAACGTACGAGGGACTACTTTGACAACAAGCTCGATGATCACAAGCAAGAGAATGACGCAAGGATGGATGAAATTCGCGCTTTGTTGCTCAACCGCTCTTCCTCCACTTCAAGAAGGAGCCGTTCAAGTCGCCATTCCGACTTTACCCTCTCCGACTCAAGTACACCGACATCGAACACTCTTCGTCGAGCCGCGCGCACCGACCGTCAAGCAAACCTCAATCCACTTCGAGACACCGACTCTCAAGAGAGCCGACGACGTTAAGCTGAAGAAGCCTTTGCGCTAGCTCGAGAACGACAACAACAACGCCAACATGAAGAGGAAGAACGCGCGCGTCTACACCAAAATGCACAAGATGTCGAGGCTCAACGTAAAGAACAACAACTCCGTGACGCTCAAGCACTTGAGGCGCAACAAGCTCTACACGATGCGAGTCGAACCGTTGCCGACCGAGGCTGTCAAGCCCGTGAAGAAGAGGAAGCACTTCGCGAAGAAATTCTCGAACGACGACTTCAAGCTCGCATGAATCGTCAAATTCCTCCTCGAGCTCGACGCGCTCCTCCACAGGCTCACCAAGACCATCAAGTTCATCAAGAGCATGAAAACAATGGGAATACTCCGCGACAAGAGCAACACGAGGTTGACAACCCTCCGCCACAAGTGCACCACGAGTTGAACAATCATCTACAACATGGGCGTCATCATCCCCGGCCCCAACACAATGAAGCGCAATGCTACAGCAAGCTCAAGTTCACCATGCCCAAGTTCAACGGAAGCAACGATCCCGAAGAATACCTTTCATGGGCGTTGAAAGTTGACAAGATCTTCCGTTTGCACAATTATGAAGAAGAGAAGAAGATCGCGATGGCATCCCTTGAGTTCCAAGACTATGTCCTCATTTGGTGGGAACAAGTCATTGAGCGCCGCGAGGCAAGAGGAGATCCACCCATCACTACTTGGGCACAAATGAAGGATGTCATGAGAGCACGCTTCGTGCCTACCTACTACAACCGCGACCTCTTCAAGAAACTCCAACAACTCAAGCAAGGAACAAAGAGCATTGAAGATTACTACAAGGAGATGGAGATTGCAATGATAAGAGCCAATGTGACGGAAGATGATGAGCAAACTATGGCACGTTTCTTGAATGGACTCAATCACCCTATCAAGAAGATCGCCGACTTCCAACCATACTCAAATCTCATCGAGCTCGTGCACCAAGCTACCAAAGCGGAACGCCTAGTGCAAGATGACTTCAAGTACGCCAAGTTCTCATCCAAGTCCTACGGCTTCTCCAATAACCAAGCTTCAATGACTCCAACACCAACTACAAGAACGTCTACTTCCAACACCGACAAGCCGACTTCCAAGAAAGCTTCGTCAACTACAAGTCATCCTCCTACGAGCAACTTCAAGCCGAGAGCTTCATCATCATCAACCCCAACCGATGAGACCGTCAAGACAAGTTCCTTCAAGTGTTTCACTTGCGGAGGCCGAGTCCACAAGTCCTATGAGTGCACCAACAAGCGGACCATGGTCTTCAACGATGATGGCACTTATAACTCCATGAGTGAAGGTGAAATGGAAGCACTTGAGCAAGTCGCCATGCACCGCCAAGTGAACAATGAAGAAGAACAAGTCTTTTGTGATGAAGACTCGAGTCCCGCACTTGTTGTCTCCAAAGTCTTGACTCTCCAACATCACCAAGAAGAAGACCAACGATGCCACATATTCCACACCAAGGCCAGCATCAATGGACGATCCGTCAAGGTCATCATCGATGGAGGGAGTTGTCACAATCTCGCAAGTGAAGAACTTTGCTCCAAGCTCCAATTGCCCAAGACGAAGCATCCACATCCTTACAAATTGCAATGGCTTAGTGACTCTGGCACCATCCAAGTCGAGCACCGAGTACAAGTATCCTTCAAGATCGGCGCATACGAAGACACCTTGGAGTGTGATGTTGTTCCAATGACCGTTTGTCATCTTCTCCTTGGACGGCCATGGCAATTCGATAGAGGAGTCATCCACAACGGTCGAACGAACCACTACATCTTCAAGATGAAGGGCAAGGAGTACGTCCTCTGTCCAATGTCGCCAAGTCAAGTGATCGCCGACAAACATACCACCCATCGTGGAGAGAATGGTGAGAGAGTGAGCCACCAAAAAGAGAGTGAGCGCCACAAGCCCAAATTGAGTGCCTCCACGATGAGCGAAAACAAGAACTTCGTTCTATTTGCCACCAAACGTGAGATGAGAGAAGTGTGTGAGAACCCATCTAGTGTCCTACACTACGTCCTCATGTGCAAGGACAATGCACCACAAACTAACACCTCTCACACTCTTCCTCTAGTGTTGTCTTCTCTTTTGCAGGAATTTCAAGTTGTTTTTCCCGATGAGCTACCTTCGGGACTACCTCCTCTCCGAGGCATTGAGCACCGAATCGACCTCATCCCCGGAGCACCGCTTACGAACAAAGCTCCCTACCGCGTCAACCCCGAAGAAACCAAAGAAATTCAAAGGCAAGTAAAACATCTCATAGACCATGGACACGTGCGTGAAAGTTTGAGCCCTTGTGCCGTTTCGGTCATTCTTGTGCCAAAACGTGACGGTAGTTTTCGCATGTGCTCCGATTGTAGACCTATCAATGCTATCACCGTTCGTTATAGATATCCCATTCCACGCCTAGATGATATGCTAGATGAGCTTAGCGGTGCCACTATATTTTCCAAAATTGATCTTAAGAGTGGTTACTGTGAAATCCGCATACAAGAGGGCGATGAATGGAAAACCGCCTTCAAAACCAAGTTTGGTTTGTATGAGTGGTTAGTCATGCCTATGGGTCTCTCAGAAGCACCGGGCACTTTTATGCGCCTTATGAATCATGTCTTTCACCCTTACATTGGTATATTTGTTGTGGTTTACTTCGATGACATTCTTGTCTTTAGCAAATCTATACAAGAGCATGTCACCCATGTCCGCACCGTTTTGCAAACTCTTAGGAAAGAGCATCTCTATGCTAATATGGAGAAATGCCTTTTTGGTGTTGATAAGCTCATTTTCTTAGGATTTGTTGTCTCTTCTAAGGGTGTTCATGTAGATGAGTCCAAGATCAATGCTATTAAGACTTGGCCACAACCAACCAACTTGCATCAAGTGCGTAGTTTCCTTGGCCTTGCGGGATTCTATCGTCGCTTTGTAAAGGATTTTAGCACCATTGCTTCGCCTTTGCATGCTTTGAGCAAGAAGAATGCGCCTTTTATTTGGGGACCATCCCAAGATACCGCATTCAATGAGCTTAAGAATTTGCTTACTCATGCTCCCGTGCTTGCTTTACCCAACTTCGACAAACCCTTTGAAATTCATTGCGATGCTAGTGGTAATGGCATAGGAGGTGTGTTAACGCAAGAGAAGCGCCCCGTAGCTTACTTTAGTGAGAAACTTTCCGGAGCGCAACTCAATTACCCCATCTATGACAAAGAGCTATATGCTTTAGTCCGCGTTTTGCATGAATGGGAACACTACCTTCGTCCCCATGAGTTTATCATTCATACCGATCATGAGACTCTCAAGTATATTAAGGGACAGACTAAGTTGAACAAGCGTCATGCTAAATGGAGTGAATTTATTGAGTCTTTTCCTTATGCCATCAAGTACATTAAGGGTAAAGAAAATGTTGTGGCGGATGCGCTTTCCCACATTTGCATGCTTGTCACGCAACTTGAGTTAGATGCCATTGGCTTCGAGCATATCAAAGACTTATATGAGCATGATACGACTTTTGCCATTCCTTATGCCAAGTGTTTGTCGAATACATCTTGGGAACGCTATTACATCAAAGATGGCTACCTTATGAGAGCTAACAAACTTTGCATTCCCGAGTCCTCGCTTCGTTTGTTGCTTTTGCAGGAATCTCATGGAGGCGGCTTAATGGGACACTTCGGACAAGACAAGACGTTCGCCACGCTCTCAAAGAGCTACTTTTGGCCAAAGATGTTTCGGGACGTCAATCGCTTCACCAACCGGTGTTCTACATGTCACAAAGCTAAGTCCAAAGCTCAATCTCATGGTCTCTATATGCCTTTACCAATTCCATACCAACCTTGGGAAGACATTAGCATGGACTTCGTACTTGGTTTGCCTAGGACTCGCAATGGGAAAGATTCCATATTTGTTGTTGTGGACCGTTTCTCGAAAATGGCTCACTTTATTCCTTGTAACAAGATAGACGATGCTTCACATGTGGCTAATCTCTTTTGTAGGGAAATATTGTGTCTACATGGTGTGCCAAAGACTATCGTCTCAGACCGCGACGTCAAGTTCCTTAGCTACTTTTGGAAGACCCTGTGCGCCAAGCTCGGAATCAAGCTACTCTTCTCCATGGCATACCATCCTCAAACCGACGGCCAAACGGAGGTGACAAACTGCACACTCTCCGCTCTACTTCGAGTACTCATCAAGAAGAACATCAAGGAGTGGGAGGAGTATCTACCCATCGCCGAGTTCGCCTACAACCGAGCAAGACACTCAACAACCGGCAAGTCCTCTTTCGAGGTCGTCTACGAATTCAACCCTTTGTCACCATTGGACATTCTACCTCTACCACTCCAAGAGCGAATCAATTTGAACGCAAGTGCACGAGCGACCCATATCAAGAAGGTGCATGAAGATACAAGAAACACCATTGAGCGCCAAGTACAACGCCTTGCGACCAAGCTCAACGATAACAAGAAACCTATGGTCTTCAACACTTGTGATCTCATGTGGCTACACCTTCGCAAGGACCGCTTTCTACAAGAACGCAAGTCCAAGCTTAGACCACGAGCGGATGGACCCTTCAAGGTGCTTGCACGCTTCAACGACAACGCTTACAAGATCGACCTCCTCCGCGACAAGTACAACGTGAGCGACATCTTCAACGTCAAAGATCTCTCTCCCTTCCATGGTGATGAAGAATTTGATCCGAGGACGGATCTTCCCCAAGGGAGGGGAGATGATGTGGAGTATCCCAAGGCCATCCCCATGGACCTACCTACATCTCCCACGACACCACTTGGACCCATGACAAGAGCCCGTGCGAGAGCCATCAAGAACGAGGTTAACTCTCTCCTTGTTGAACTTCCCTTTGACCCACGTGAGACATGGCTACTACCTCAATCGGAGTTGCTTTGTGTGCTTAGGTACCATGTAAGCAACCAAGGAGATGGAACGGTGCAAGATGGACATCAAGAGCATGGAGACATTCTGCCCAGCCCTGAAGGACCGGAACAACCGCCCGACCACTGCCCGGGCGGAACAACCAGCCGACCACCGCCCAACAACCGGTCTGCCTTCTGTGATCGAGCGGTGCAAGGCCGGCACTACACCGGATGTACCGGTAACTACCAAAAGACCGGTACTGCCGCCCCGACAACCAGTATAGCCGCTGGCCCCTTCGACGTCCATCTCCGCAAGCCAGCGCCAGACCTCCCAGCGGAACTACCGCCTTCCAGGACTGGTACTTCCGCCATGCATGAGCTCCCAGCGGAACAACCGCCCCTTGACCGGTACTATCGGCCCTGCCTGCGCAGTCACTTGGGCCAAGGCCCGTGTACCCTTTCATTACCTAGACTATAAATACTCTATCCCGTACAACTTTCTAGGGTTAGCATTGGTTTAGCTCATTTGAGAGATAGAGCATTGCTCATCCATATCGGATCTACTCCACGAGAGAGACCGCGGCCCCTCTACGGAGAAGATCCACCTTGGATTCAAGACCCCTTTACGGGAAGATCCCCTTGTGGATTCAAGACCTCCTCACGGAGAAGAACCGGTTACCGTGTATCGTCCCTAGTTGTCCGTGGTTTCGTGTATCATCCTATGTACTTGAGGATCTAGCCCATGTGTGACTTATTCATGTCGGTAGAGTGTTTTCCTCTTGTGTTTTCCTTCCGTTCATCCCCGTGTTCTTCGTGTTTTCCCCGGGATCCGCTCCTTTCGTGAAAGATCGGGCGATTAGGGTCTCCACCCTACATCACGAAGTGCTAACAAAATCATTGTTATTAGTGTTGGAAAAGTCACACAATTTGGTATTCTCTTGAGCCATCGTGACAAAGCAAGAAATCCAACACACGAGCACACAAAAAGAAAATGAAGAAGATGAACGAAAGAGGGGCGAAGAAAAAGGCAAATCTTTTCGAAAATCATTTTAGAAGTGGGGGAGAGGAAAACGAGAGGCAAATGGCAAATAATGTAATGCACGAGATGAGAGTTTATGATGGGTACTTGGTATGTCTTGACTTGGCATAGATCTCCCCGGCAATAGCGCTAGAAATTCTTCCTGCTACTTCTTGAGCTTGCGTTGCTTTTTCCCTTGAAAAGGAAAGGGTGATGCAGCAAAGTAGAGATAAGTATTGCCCTCAGTTAGAGAACCAAGGTATCAATCCAGTAGGAGACAACGCACAAATCACCAATACCTGCACGAACAATCAAACAACTTTCACACAACACGATAAAGGGGTTGTCGATCCCTTCACAGTTACTTGCAAAAGTGAGATCTGATAGAGATAGATGAAACTAAACAAACGATAAAGTAAATATTTTTGGGATTTTTGCTTTATAGACCGGAAAGTGAAAGATTGTAAAATAGTAGATCGGAAACTTATATGATGGAAAATAGACCCGGGGGCCATAGGTTTCACTAGAGGCTTCTCTTAAGATAGCAAATAATATGGTGGGTGAACAAATTACTGTCGAGCAATTGATAGAAAAGCGCAAAGTTATGACGATATCTAAGGCAATGATTATGAAATATAGGCATCACGTCCGTGCCAAGTAGACCGAAACGATTCTGCATCTACTATTATTACTCCACACATCGATCGACTCCTGCCTGCATCTAGACTATTAAGTTCACGAAGAACAGAGTAACGCATTAAGTAAGATGACATGATGTAGAGGAATAAACTCAAGCAATACGATGTAAACCCCATCTTTTTATCCTCGATGGCAATAATACAATACGCGCCTTGCTGCCCCACTGTCACTGGGAAAGGACATCGCAAGATTGAACCAAGCTAAGCACTTCCCCCATTGCAAGAAAGACCAATCTAGTTGGCCAAACCAAACCAATAATTTGAAGAGAATTACAAAGATATCAAATCATGCATAAAAGAATTCAAAGAAGATTCAAATAATATTCATAGATAAGTTGATCATAAATCCACAATTCATCGGACCTCAACAAACACACCGCAAAAGAAGATTACATCGGATAGATCTCCAAGAACATCAAGGATAAGATGATATTGAGAATCAAAGAGAGAGAAGAAGCCATCTAGCTACTAGGTAGGTCTGAGGTAAACTACTCACGCTTCATCGGAAGGGCAATAGAGTTGATGTAGAAGCCCTCCGTGATCGAATCCCCCTCCGGCAAGATGCCGGAAAAGGCCCCAAGATGGGATCTCACGGGAACAAAAGGTTGTGGCGATGGAAAAGTATTTTCGTGGATACTTCGGGTGGTTTGGGAATCACTACTAGGGAAAAGCCTAGAAGTAGCACGGGTATTTGGTGTATTAGTAGTGCGGGTACCTGCGCTACTGATAAGGCGCTATAGCTAACGTTTAGCAGTAGCGCGTGTTGACACGCACGCGCTACTGCTATACCTACTTAGCAGTAGTGTGTCCCATACCAGTGCTACTGCTAAGTGCTTTAGCAGTAGCGTTTTCCTGTCCAGCGCTAAAGAGTGCTACTACTATATTTTCTCATATCTTTTTTTGTTGCGTATTTGCGATGTTTTTTATTGGTTTTATACAATATTCTAATCATATCATAAACATGCAATATGCTCGTCATATCATACACATAATAGTCTCATCATACCATCCAACACAAATCATGTCGTCACATCATAATAACGATATAGCTATACAAGTTATAGGACATGTCTCATCATACATAATGTAGTACTTCTTGAGGCATCGGTTTGTATCCCTCTCTCGCACTAGCGTGAACCTAAACTAACTACTGGTTGTCGCTCGGAAACCAGAAACCGGTACACCTGGGCCTGAAACTCCGGCCACTCGTCATATACTCCTGGCGTAGCACTTATTCGTCATCGATGATCTATGCACCTGCATCGTCACATGAGTCGATGATATGCAACATATATAGTTGAGCAACAGAAAGAGACAGACTTGGCAAAAATAGACGCAACATATCATAAGCATAAATAACAAAGTTCATCGCACCCAAAATGCCCTAACTAGAGTGATCTTCGCTAGTTGAGGAGGACGGTTTAATTACATCACAAATAAAGTTCCGTCGTGCATAACACAAAGTTTCTTCATTCAGAAAGTATGGACTAAACGTACACATTGTCATATATCGACAATCACTCCAACATGTTGTGCCGTCCATCCAAGTCAGGGAGATAGTCCCCGAGCTTAGTGAAAGGCTTCAGGTCGAGACGCTGAGTGGCTACGCGTGTTCGGACGTCTTCCCGCGACATTTTCCCTTCCTCGTAGAACATCCCTGTTTTGTTGAGGACCTCCTTCATGATGACTTGGGCAAGTTCACGTTGGATGTGATAGAACTCAGCTCGAAGTCGATGATCCGGGATATCTCCTAAGTTCTTTTGCCATTGCAGAATATGGGCATCGCCGGATGTAGGTGACATGCGAAGGTTCTGTTGATCCCGTCTGTACTCCAGCTGTAGCGGCCCGACCTCAGACGGTCAAGTCTCTGTGCTTAAGTGTCATCCCTGGATCGGTATGCTGACACACACAGTACTCGAGGATTTATGACAGAGGTAAATCACATGTATAAAGTAATATATATACTATTACCTCAATCCAAATAGCAGAAGTAACAACAAGGTTGTGGATTCCCATCAACACCAACAGCAAATTTGAGTGTAGAAAATCGTAACCCTAACGTATCACTTACTCGTCGTAAGATTCCTGCAACATGAGACGTTGCAGCCATATAGGTCAGTACATTGAATGTACTGGCAAATTCACACCATAAGATAATGATGAATAATAGCTATCACTGCATGCATATCTGTCTGGTGGAAAGCTCTAAGTTTATTTTTGCATAAGCCAATTTTTTCCTACAGCAAAGGAATATATTTTATTTAACTACAAAGTTATTTGAAATATTGAGAAGGTATATCCCCAACTCAATCCCAATTAAAAGTTTAACAATCCAACAAATTAATTAAATAGAGGTGATGAGATCAATCAAATGATTCAAGTACCAGATACTCAAGATGTCCATAACCGGGGAGACGGCTAACCATGATTAGTTTGTACACTCTGCAGAGGTTTGCGCACTTTTCCCCACAAGACTTGATCTCCTCCATTGTATTTCTCGCACTGCATGGTGTTTGAGAAATGGATGACCGAGACACAGCCTTTCCGAAGAGGTCCCCTTAACCGTTAGATAGGTCGGTACACCTACAATCCCCTACATCTGCTAAGCCATCATGGAAAGGATTCCCACAACTTACTCAACTATGCTAGAGACCATAATGGCTTGTGGATGCACACGGAAGTTTCCAGCATGAATAATCTTATGATCCCTTTGAGCCTGGGTGGCGAACCAAAAAGGACAGCACTGGTATATCCCCAGGTGTTCGGGCAAGTCCACTGGTATATCCCCAGGGTGCCCCAACCAACCCACCCAGATGTGTATTAAAGTAGCCACCTTAAGTTAAAACTTAGTTAACAATAGTCTCTCACAACTTCCATGAATTCTCTCAAAACCAAACCACGTATACGAGCATAGCATAGCAGTAAGCATAACGTAGAAGTAACTCCCATGGTTTGAATGCAGGACAATAGGTTCCTACCTCATCAACTACTTCCCAAAACCCACAAGTTAAGAGATCCTACTCATGCAATGTTTGAGGGTTGAAACTAATGCATAAAAACTGGGTAAAAGGGATATGATCAAAGTGTTGCTTGCCTATACTGATGATGAAGATGATTCGCACTCATAGCTCCTGATACTTCTACTCGTCACACTCCGTTCAATCTATCGTAAGCAAGCAATTGCATACATAAGCACTCATGCAAAAGAATCGAAGAAACGACTTTGGAAAACTTCGAAAACAAGCAATTAACTCTTGCAACAGAAAATAATTTCTAACAGTACCAAAATTGGATGGATTTGGTCTTATCAGAAAGTTTAGGTCATGAGCTTCGATTTGCAAAAAGAATCAACTAAATCGGAGTTAATAAACTCAAGTTATGATCAAAACAAGTTTGAATATGAATCTAAATAAATTTCGAAATTTGAAAATTTTAAAAAGTCGATGTGACATGTTCACTGGATAGATGAAAACAACACAAAACTATAGACGCTAGTTTCATCTAATTTGGATGAACGAGTAAAAAGTTATGGCTATTTGAAAAATCGAGGTCAAGTTGTTTTACGAAAAAAATAACTACGGCTAAAGAATTCTAGGTCTAATGTATAAATAAACAAACTAATTGATAATTTAATTATTTTACCGTACTAGTCTAAAAATAATAAACTAGGAAAGTATAAAAAGAAAAAAACGAAGAAAGATACCTTTATAAGGTAGAGAAAAGACGACTTCGGAGAGAAGAGACAATTTTCAGAAATCCCGTCGAAGAGGAAAAAAATATTTTCTTTAATGAATCTAGTCAAATCAAAATATTGATTTAATCCGAATCGGATGATTTTTGGAGAGTCTATGGGTCTATATTTATAGGTGAAAAATAGGTTTAGAAGTCAAAAGCTAGGCAATATGGTACTAAAAATAGACGAAAAGAAAGAGGAACCGCATGGGCTAAGAAGCAACACGAGCCGGCCGCAGGCGTACACTGCGCGCTGCAGTTTATCTATTTTATTTTGCTAAAGAAGAAAAGAAAAAAAACTGGGAAGGATTATGGCTGGTTGGGTCTGGCCCATTTAGGAGAAAAAATAAGATGAGGCGCCCGCTGCCACTATGCTACGTGTGTGGGCGACAAATAATTATGGGCCGTACGTACAGTTTAAAAAAATAGAAATAGAAGAAAAACAGAATAATGAAAATACAATAAAATTTTATATAGGCATATTATATATCAAACTTTTCAGAAAAAGATTTCCTACAACCTGAACATTTTTCTGGCATCAAATAAAATCAACAGAAATTCAAATAAATCAAACAGTGCTACTGCTGCAATAAAACCCAATAAAAATCATTTTAAAGGTACCAAAATGATTTCAAATTTATTTCTCTCCAATTTTATGATGTAGGGAATCATTTTTCCCTAATTTCCATATATTTTATTTTTGGAGAAAAATAATTTGAATAAAAACCAACTAACTCCAAATTGAAAATAAATTTCAAAGAGACTTCAAATTTGATTCTTTGAAACTTCCAACTCATATTTCATATGTTTTGAAGAAGTCATTTTATCTTCTCTCATAAAAATCATTGAGTTGCTTAAAGCTTCTGAATTTGAAATATTTCCAAATGAAATTCAAGTCTTTTCAACAACCCTTTTCATTTATTTAAATAGAAGAAGTCATGTCATCTTCTCTCTAGGGTTTTGTGATGAAATACATTTGAATTCTTGGAGATCAGAAAGCAAAGTGAAAGTTTTGGGAAAGTCATTTTATTCCCTCTCATTTAACTTTCAAACAGTTGTGAATTTCACTCAATTTCACTCAAGCAATCAAACAATCAATCAAAACTATCTATTTAATATAACATTCCAAAATTTAGATTTTCGCGATGTTACACCAGCATGTGGTGTAGAACATAGAATCCATCACTAAGAGTATCACTCGGTTGCTGGATGCAGCAGAAGTCGGTCTTATGGCCGAAGGCGGGCCTATCGTACCTTGCCTTCTTGGTCTTGATCTCCACCCCGTACGCCGTAGAAAAAAATAGCACTGTCGAGAACAGACTTGATGTGGGTGTAATCCTTTTTGTTCATGTTCTTCGACGATTCCAAGTAAAGAGCGTGGGAGTATCGGGGGTAAAGGATGATGAGGACGGTGCGCCCGTGGCTGCGCAAAATAAGTACACCTCAAATTAATTAGCCTCCACCATGCAAATGAATGATTGAAATCGAAGGAATGATATTCGCGCGGATGACTTACAAGGGATGATAAGACATGAGAATCATCTCCTTGTCCTTGTTGGCGATCATGAAATTGACGATGTGGTCCCTCGCATATTCACGGTGCTTTGCGCAGACTACCAAGAATTCATCGTGCATGAAATACGGGTCAGTGACACAAATATAAGGTATCTGCTCAATCCCGATGATGTAGTTCATGTACAAGGCATAAAGGCGGACAAACGTAAAATCCAGCTTCTTCAAGTGAAACATGTCAAAGATGTAATCGAATCGAAGGAAAAACTTCTCTGCGGGGAATGTGTGGACGTACAACCTTTGACGCGGCATGTTAACCACGTAGAGTGGGTATCCTAGATTTTCTAAGGTCATTAGGCTTTTCTCTCTCCGCGGCACATCGTCATGAAGTCTCCTTAGATCGCCGTGTAGGGCCTCTACCGATGCCTTAGGTAGGATTGGTTCACCAGGGATATGGTATTTTGCCGCATCGGGGACAGGTATACAGTCTTGAACCCAAGGCTGCGGAGGCAGCTAGATCATAGCGGTACCTTTATTGTTCCCTTTCCTCGCTCTCTTCCTATACTTCTTTGGTGGAAGGTCGTCTATAATACGTTCAACCTCCGGACGGTGAACTCCGCCAAGGGGTCTGGGATGCCTAGACTTTCGCGTTCCGCGTCCTCCTTGGCCCATATGGACCTCTTCCCCGCGTAACCACGACTTCCGAGGTGGTGGCACCCCATGTTCCTCTTTTGAAGCCCCTTCATATACTTTGACTTTTCTTTGGCAGCTTCGGCATTGCAAGCCGCCTTGAATAATTCAAACTGCTCTTACGTGATTGTCGGATTATCCTTTACAATCTCGGAGTAGGGTTCCTTTTTGTTGATGATCCGATGCTTCACCCTTACTTTCCAGGCGGCCAACACGTCACTAAACTTGCTCATGGCGCGTTTGTTTATATTCTTCATTGTCGGGTCTTTATCTGGATTAGTATATTTTTTTCATCTCGGCCCGGGAACAAGAATACCTGGTGCAGCTTCTTTAGGAGGGAGGGCCTCATATTTTCTATCTTTAGTTTCTCGTCGTTGATGGTGGCGGTTGTCCGTATGATGCATCCTATTTGATTGTCGTAGCACGATCACGCTCCCTCAGGCTCTTTTGGCTTAAAATTGTCGTCGCCCACCTCCGTCACCACCACTCTAGTAGTGATGAGATGGTTTAGGCGTCGTTGCCTCTTTGGTTTCGGTTCTATACCGGCTTCGCCAGTATCGGCGCTGGTCTCGGCGTCGGTCTCGGTCTCGGCGCCGGTCTCAGTATCAGCGTTGGTCTCGATGCCGGTCTCAGTCTATGATGTGACAGGTGGGCCCAGCAACAACAACCGTTGATCGTCGGCAAGGTTCAAAAATTCATCTAGCGCCAGGTAGACGTCATCGCAATCACCAGAACCATGTCTAGTCAATTAATTCTAGACCTAATAAAATGAATAATGACATAAAAAGGCCTATGTTTTTCAGGAACGTTGATTCCTTCCTGGTGCGGCAAATCACGGGCACTCGATATGTCCTAGTTTGTAGCACAAGTCATGCCGAAATTCACAGAAAATTTCAGCATGATCTTTGCTAAAAAGTGGACAAATCGAGCACCTGAAATTTGCCGGAACGGAAATGAATCAACATTCTGGAAAAACATAGGCCACTCGGCTTCATCCCTTGAAAACAACAAAAGGCCACTTGGGCACAATCGAACCACTTCAATGAAAAGATATAACATGACCACTTCAATGAAAAGATATAATCAACAATAAAAGTCTAGGAAGGGATCATCTTTAAAATAAAACTTGCCTAAATTATTTTCCTTAAAAAATAGTGGTCTTTTCAAAAATCAAAAACCTTTGCAAAATGACCTCACTAAACACTTATCTGCCTAGGACAGAACCCAAATTCTGTTCTAGCTATTCCTCACACACACAACACACATTATTTTCTCTAACCCTTCTCTGCCTAGGACAGAACCCAATTAAATTGCAAAGGAACTCCATTTCTCTAACCCTTCTGACCTAATGCTCTAAAATAAATTTTTGCTCTAACCTAGCCAACCTAGTTAACCTAGCTTGTTAACCTATAATGAACCTAATTAACCTAGCTAGTTAACCTAGTTAGTTAACCTAGCTAGTTAACCTAGCTAGTTAACCTAGATAATTAACCTAATTAAACTAGTTAACCTAGCTAGTTCTCTGTCAAAGCCCTAAATAAATTTTTGCACTAACCTAGATAATTAACCTAATTAAACTAGTTAACCTAACTAGTTCTTTGTCAAAGCCCTAACTGATTTTTTGCACTAACCTAGATAATTAACCTAATTAAACTAGTTAACCTAGCTAGCTAGTTCTCTGTCCAATGTTTGTGCTATGCATGAGAGAGAGAGGGGAGGGGTGGGGGCTTACAGAGGATGGCTCCGGTGGTGGCGAGGGAGGCAGTGGTGGCGAGGGAGGCAGGGGCGTCTCCGGTGATGGCGAAGGGGGCAGTTGTGGCGAGGGAGGCAGGGGCGTCTCCGGTGATGGCGAGGAAGGCAGGGGGCGTCGAGGATGGCTCCGGTAGCGCCGAGGGCGGCTCCGGTAGGGATGGCAATGGGTAGGGTATGGGCAGGTAAAACCTCCTTCTACCCAAACCCATACCCATACAAACTTTTTATACCCACCCACTTCAATACCCATGGATATAAACTGACACCCATGCCCATACCCATCGGGTATCCTATACCCAATGGGTATCCATTGGGTACAATATATAGCATTCAAATTCTTAAGAGGTGGAGAAATGAGCTCAAAATTCAAGTGATTATGGTAGAGTAATATAGCATGTATGTGGCCTCCTCCAGTTGGTGGCCTCTTGGAGGCATCAAGGGAGTATGAGCGGCGGTTGGTGGAAGGCCGGCGTAGTGGAAGGCGGTGGTGGGAATTGGGGATCGTTGGATCGAGTGTTCGGCAAGAGTCTGGTAGCGAAGAGTCGATGTTTCATCTTTTTGAGGAGTCACATAGGACGTATGAGGAGTGGCGAGCAGGTGATTATGAGCCTACGAGCTATGACTTGTTTAAGGAATATGAGATTTAGGGTTGGACCATATGAGTTGGATGTTAACCCCACATGTTATAGGAGTTATTTTCATTTATTGATTTTTTTTTGTATCCATTGGGTTACCCATGGGCACAATTTCTTACCCATGCCCTATCCATATATTTTGCGGGTATGGATACCCATTACCCGTGGATAGAAAATCTCTTCAAGTCTTGCCCATACCCATTGTTTTCGGGTAGGGTACCTGCGAGTACCCATACCCATGGGCAAAATTTCCATCCCTAGGCTCCGGTGGCGTCGACGGCGCGCGGCTCCGGTGGCTCCGGGGGCGTCGACGTCAGCAGGAGACAGCGACGAAGTGGGGCGACGGCGAAGTGGAGAGACGGCGGCGAAGTGGGGCAGGGGTTTTAGGGGAGAAGTGGTGGTCGGGGGGCGCGCAGGGGTTAAGTCAAACATAGTGGTAGCGCTGGAAGTAAAAACACGCTATAGCTAAGTTAGCTATAGCGCTTTTTACAAAACGCGCTACTGCTATAGCTTTCTCATTTATTTTTATTTTATTTTATTTTTCTTTCCATTTTATTTTTTTTCTTTCTCATTTTTTATTTCTTCCATTTTCATTTACTTTTATATTTGTTTTTCATTTTATTTTATTTTCATTAGCAGTGGCGCTTTTCACCGTAAATGCGCTGCTACAATAATCTTAGTGGTAGCGCGGTTTTTCTAAGACCGCTACTACTATGTGTAGCCTATCGGCTTAGTAGTGGGAACTTTAGTAGTAGCGCCTTTCCATGGAGACGCGTTACTGCTACATTCATATCTGTAGCGTAGTTAACCTACACGTGCTACTGCTATATAACACTAGCGCCCTTTTTTAACAAGCGCTAGTACTAAAGTTCTGTGTATAAGGTTTTCCCTAGTAGTGAATATATAGGACGAAGAATTAGGTCAGGGGGTATTGGAGCAGGCCTAGGGCACGCCCCTGTGGCTTGTCGTCTACTCCAAGGTCTCATGACTTGGAGTCAAGTCCAACAGGTGTCTTCTGGTCCAAGAAAAATCATCACAAAGGTTTTATTTCGTTTGGACTCCGTTTGGTATTCCTTTTCTGCGAAACTCAAAAACAAGGAAAAAACAGAAACTGGCACTAGGCTCTAGGTTAATAGGTTAGTCCCAACAATAATATAAAATAGCATATTAATGCATATAAAACATCCAAAACAGATAATATAATAGTACGGGACAATAAAAAATTATAGATACGTTGGAAACGTATCACTATAATAGTAGAATTGGTACCGGGTTTTGTTTTCTCACACCTACAAGTAAAAGGCTTATGGAGGAGCTTGGCTAGTAAGTGGCACAAATAATTCAAGCAAATGTTAGTCAAGATGTCGAAAAAGTTGAAAAATGCACAAATCGCAAGTAAGACAAATAGATCAAACCCATGGATATCACTAGGAACACACATGGAAGATAGATGGGATCCGCACAACCAAGGAATGCGCTCTAAGAGGTGGAACCACAGAAATGCTCTTGTTGTACGGATACGAGAGAGACGCTAGCTCGATTGCTCTAATGGGCTAGATATGCTAGTGCACCAACCTAAGAGAGAAAGGGGTCGTCTACTATCCCAAGTATGCTTATATATGTATGAACCGAGATGATGGACTAGGTAAAGTGGCTCGATGCTATTGCTTACAAGCTCTTGCTTCTCTTTTTATTTTGCTTATAAGCTCTTTTTTACTATGCCACAATGCTTGATATGTGAGCCGAAATGCGAGATAACAAGTAGGATATGCACGGGAGAGACGTAACACTAAAGGTGCACTAAAAGTGTGGCCCGACAATTCTCAACTTACTAGTCTCGATGGGTAAGTGACGCAAAAGAGGCTTGAGGCTATCAAGGTAATGGAAAGGGTAATACAAAGGTGTCGTCGAGGTTACCATCCTTGCTTACGGTTGGTATGAAGATGGAGTTGTCGAAGTCGAAGTGGAGTCCAAGCCGATGACGAGTGGCGGTGATGATGAAGTCAAGTTGTGCCCAAGTAGCCGAAACACCTTAGGACACATGTAACCGCAACCCAATAGCTCAAACACCAACGAGAAGTATTGCGGAAGACAAATGGTGGTGATGGAATGACAAAAAGAAGCAAAACAGGAAGTGGCCGAACAATTCTGTAAGGCCCGTGCGCACGGGGTAACTGAGTCCCGTGTGAACGGGGTCCCAATGGCACGTGCGCACGGGGTGTTCTGTAGCGGAAGAACACCTTCGGATCCATGGGGTTTTTGCAAAATCCGGCCAAAATCAACGCTAAGATGGATGGAGGATGGCGGGAAGGGGAAGATCCACTTGTCAAACACTACATCCGTGGATCAAATCAACCAAATCTCACAAGATCTAACAAATTGCAAGAAAATTTTTGGGGCTATTTTTGGTGGGGATTTTCGAATTAGGACGAAAAACAACAAAATCAAACTAGAATATGGGAGATAGAGACTCCAAGATGTGAATCAACCTTGCTCATAATACTAAGATGTTGTAGGGTGAAACCCTAAGAGGGATCTTTTCACACTTGGAGGGGGGAAAGGGATGAACACCAAGAACATGAGGAATTCACTCCAACAAAACCCAATTACACATCCACTAGAATAGCAAACACATAGATCAACAAGCATACAAGAACAATCCAAGGAAACAAGCACAAAGATAAGGTTCTTCCCACTCCTAAGGAGGTGAGGTCTTGATGATAGTCTTCTCCAAAGAGGAGGTCTTGAAATCCACTTGGGATCCTCTCCTGAGAGGTCTTGATCTCCAAGAGGAGTGGTACAAGGAGCAAAGCCCTATCAATATCTCACATATACTTTGCCGAGCCTAAACATGACCC
>NC_041390.1:326237976-326268350 GCF_002162155.2 Triticum dicoccoides
TAAACATGACCCTAGGTACGGAATATATAGGTAGGTGGGCGGGGGGGGGGGGCGAAGTGGAGGCCCAAGAGCAGCTCGCAGTTGTTCATCCTGAAGGGTCGTGCGCACGAGGGTCCTGTGTGCACGGTACATGGTCGTGCGCCCGGGGTGCTGCAACATCTGCTCCCTGGGTAGCCCGTGCGCACGGGGTCGCCTGGGAGGTGCAGTCTTGCTCCTCTTGGCTTCCTTCTTCTTCCTCGATGCCTTGGGGTGCTTCTCCTCCTCCTTTGGGGCATCCCGCAGTTGCTTGGTGGCGTCGGTCTTCATACCTAATGACACATAGCATGTTTTGGTGAAGTAGCAACCAAGTCTCATTCATGTCCATATCTTTCTCAAGTAGGAGTGAGTTCACCTCGATTTCAATTGTGCGTGCTCGAGTTCTTGTCATGGGTCCATGTGGTGCATTATTCGTAGTCGGTTTGTGAATGAACATGTGGTGAAAAGAATGTTTCCATGTCCATATGCCCCTTTTCTTATTATTTGTATTAAGGTGAGGTGAATGAACATGTGGTGAAAAGAATGTTTCCATGTCCATATGCCCCTTTTCTTATTATTTGTATTAAGGTGAGGTGCATTATATCTCTTCATTCGTTGATGGTGTTTCACGTTGCACGACGTGCATAATACAGTGAATCAATAAAACAACAACACATAAACCACATCCAGAGGATGAATGGTGTATGAGAAGAGAAGACATGAATGACAGGTTCAACAAAAAAAAATAGCTAGAGGGGTGCATGAAGATACTTGTGTTTATGTTGTGGCTCACTTCATGAAGAGTAAAATGAGCATTCATTCATTTGTTGGCCCGGGGCAACACATGGGCAGTCAATTAGTCTATGGTAAATTTGGCTGTCACCGTGTCTTACATAATGAAACATGCAATTCAAAAGGAAAAACATAAGAAAACATGTGTAGATGACAAGATCCAACGCAACATTTACATGTGGCTATCTATAACACAGTGCATTGTAAAAAGATGGCTATCTTGTTTTTCTTAACCAAAGGAGATACAATTCTATTTTACGTGAAAACAATAGGAATACTTTAACGCCTTTCCTGATATCTGCAACAAATAAATGTACACAGTTTAGGTAAAAGGGTCTTATCAACATCACGCTAAACAAACAAATGCATAGACAATGGTGAAACTATACAGAAAAAGAAAAACATAAACTAAACAGGAGTTCGTCCATGATTAAGAACTCATGACCTGAATGTCTTTCCATGGTGCATTGCTGAGCCCATGCGTTACGGATCCTTAAACAATTACACGGACAGCATTTAAGAACTTAAGACATGTTGCTAGTCATCATCTAGCTCAACGAGCTGAGCTCTTCGCTCGGCCGCTTTCTTCCTGACGAAGATGCCCCACCTCATAGCTGCCTTGATTTTAAGCCAACCCACAACGGCTTTCCCAGGTGGACGAGTGCGGTCATCCTCAAAGTTCAAGTTCGGGGAAGGTGACTGCATGTAGGGCGGAAAAGTGAAGCCATCATCATTCATGTTGGTAGATGCTCCACCCATGTTCAAAATTCGCAGCATCTGTTGCATTTCGTCATTCTCGAGTATCTCATGGCTCCTCAACCTGATCTCCTCCATCAAGTAGTCATCAACCGCACGGTTCTCTTGCGGCTGTGACCATTGATCGAAAGGGTTCAGGTCTGCAGGTTGCATGGACTGACCAACTGCTGAGAATTCAAAACCCTGTTGCTGCTGCTGTGCAGGTTCCAATGCCAAAATATTGGAGCCTCCAGAAGTTTGAGTCTGAAGGGAGGGCCCACTGAACTGGCTTTCAGGTGACAGTGCACTCCTCTCATATTGCATGGTAATGTTTGCAGCGTTATTCTGAGGACTAGTGTTTCTTGCTGCCAGATTTCCATTATATGTGCTTCTTACTCCAGCTGCTGGACAGAGAACACGAATTCAGCAATCTCAGTATATCAACACTGCATAGTACTAAATTACAAATATCATGTGGCCCGCACATCTATACCAGAAGCAGCAGTCAGTTTCTTTATGCATATATAAGGGCATCCATGATGTGGAAATGAAAGTCAACTTTAGGAATTTTTACACATTGTCAGGTCAACCTTAGTTAGAAACATGTTGAGGCAGCTCCCTAACTGTATAACCCGTGCACAAGCAAATCAAAAATAGTTCTTTCTCTCTTCTCTGTCTGCAGTGTGAAGATTGGACAGCAGTTTTTTCTCTTGCCACAGGGTCATGGATGCGCCATCGCTGGGAAGACAGCCACCGTCAACATCTGAGCGCTGAAGCAAGAGGATGGGACACGGTGGAGACCAGAACCGAAGCAAGCAAGGCAAGAAGATGATGAGTAGCACTTGAGCGCAAGCCGCCGCCGCGCGGACGGACGACCACAACCAACAAGGTGAAGGAGCCTAGCGCACGATGCCCAGGCCGAGCGGTACGTGCAGTCGGTCCTGGGCAGAGCTGGAGAGAAAGCAGAGAGTAAAGAAATATCCATGGCCGCAAGGCCAGATCTGGTGGATGCCAGTTTCAAGGCTTCTCTGATCACGAACAGCGAATGGCACATGCGGCACTAAGATTCCACGTTGAAAAAAAAGAGGATTTAGGGAACTTATTGCCGGCGCGTATGAAGGAACGGACGAAGGTAAAAAATGTTCAACGGTTGAGGAAGGAAAATAGCAGAACTCGCAAGTGGCTCCATCTTAAGGGCTAGTTGCCCGTAAGCATGGTGAAGATTTAATTTGGAGTCAAATAAACTGGTGGTACATGAAGTTGCACTGGATGGTCACTTTGGTGCTACAACTTGAAAGATACACCGACCGAGTGCCTAAACTTACAATGCAGTGCATTTTCCGCCTAGACTACGTGGTTTTCTAGAGCGACGCAATGGGTTGACGTTCCCAATGTTCCACGTGCAGGCCTCATGTCCAGCCTGCTGGCCATGTTGGCCTCCTACGAGTCCGTGGCACTCCCAGCTGCCATCCGCTTCTTAGCATCCACCTTTCTAGGCGATAGGCGGGGGCCACATGGTACGCAGGCCACCATCGACCAGATCATCCTGGACCGGACCCATCGCACTCGAGCCGCCATGCCCGCTGCTCTGCTTTGTGCACAGCTGCAGTGCGTCGCCGGCGCCGATGATCCTAGAGTGCCTCGAGTTAGCATTCGGCGCGTCGGTGGTGGGCCGGATCAAGGAGCTGATCAAGGAATGGCGAGAAGAACTCGCCCAAGGGGTGCTGTTGAAGACGTTCTACACTTCTAGTCCACGCACATGCTCGCCGAAGGGTCACCGTTGTTGTTCTAGCCCATGCGTTGGTGCTTGCCGCAAGCGCTGCTACCGCCCATGCGTCGATGCCAGAGGCTCGCGCAATGAGGCACACAAAACTAGCATTGATTTCCCACCCGATACCACACGCGCCGTGCCCCACACCGTCCATGCACACCATTGTTGGCCCCACCCTCATGCCATGCCCACCACTCCCCATCTTCCTTGTCTCGTCGGCGAATGGCACAGCAGGTGCCATAGTCATTTCCGAGCCAGAGCGGTGTGCACAACATGCATCAACTGGTCTATAACGTCGTCATCTTCATGGGTGTGCTAGTGTCATCTCTCAAGGCCAATACTAAGTACAAAATTCAATGTATCTCCATAATAACATGCAGCATTGTCTCGTGCACGTGGCACATGAGGTCCTGTGTTTGATGCCCCGACGCGCTCCTTTTTCCGTTCCTATTTCTTTCCCATGTGCTGACAAGCAGGGCCCACATGCCATAGTGAGAGAGATAGAGATTTATTTCTCTCGTATGTTGACAAACAGGGCCCACTCGCGCCACATAGGCAGAGTTGATGGCTACAGATAGATTAAGCACCGTATTGTCACGTTTAGTCATGTTTTGGCGCTCAATCGGTGTATTTTTTAAGTTGTGGCACCAAAGTGACCATCTAGTGCAACTTCATGTACCACCAGTGTATTTGACTCTTTAATTTGCTATAGCACATGGTGTGGGACCCATCTTATGGCATCCTTACGAATTAAGCATTTGAGACAGCCTAAATGAGTCAAAATTGAAGTGCTGACAAAGTGACAAGGTAGTTACAGCAGTTTGCAGCCACGATGCAAATGTGGCATTAACACCACTTTATCTATAGTTACCAAAAAGGGCAACCTGATGCATGTAGCTCCCGCTTGCGCAGGGTCCAGGGAAGGGTCCGACCACTTTGGGTCTATAGTACGCAGCCTTTCCCTACATTTCTGTAAGAGGCTGTTTCCAGGACTTGAACCCATGACCTCATGGTCACAAGGCAGCAGCTTTACCACTGCGCCAAGGCTCCCCTTCTTTATCTATAGTTACCAATGTCACAACTTTAGTGATCTGAATATACCTACTTGAAAAGGCATCTGTTGTGCTTTACTATGTGCTACATCACATTATGACTTATACTCCCTCCGGTCCTTTTTACTCTGCATATTAGAATTCTCTGAAGTCAAACTTCACAAAGTTTGATCATATTTATATGAAAAAATATCAACATCTGTCATGCTAAAGTTATACAATATGAAACTTTAAGTCATGACACATCTATTGATATTGATTTCAGATTGTGAATGTTGGTACTTTTTTCTATAAAGTTGGTCAAACTTTACAAGGCTTGACTTCAGTCAAATCTTATATGCGAACTAAAAAGGACCGGAGGGAGTACTACTACCTGAGCAGACTATGATGACAATGAATAACTGAAGAAAGAAATCATTTAAAACAATGAATAATCCTATAGAAATAACAATGGTGGACAATTATATTCATAAGATACATCAGGGTTGTTTGATTGAGGTCTTATTACCTTCACTTGGAGTGCCTGTTGAAGTTTGGCCAGCTTTTCCTGGCAGTAACTGTTTTTGTGCATTGACAAAACCATACAAAGCAGGGTTACTTGTTGAAGCTGATGCGGTATCACTTCTGGTCGTGACAGATTTCTTTTTCTGCTTGAAGCCAAGAAGTGCCTTACCATCATATTCTACAGCATGCATCCAATCCTCATATGCTTTCTTTACCAACGTGTCAGCATAGACCTGGATTTAAGTTGAGCATATTTGTGTTTTAGTAGAATATCTGTGTTTAAATATAATGACTTGAGTGAAGAATTATTTCATGAGGGAAAAGAAATTTAGCTAAGATGGTAGAGAATGCAGATTAAAGAATCAAAACTGCTACAGTTCATATGCACATAGCACAAACTTCAACTCATACAGCACCCAAATATCAGCAGTTACTTTGATTTAGTTATAGTTGACAACTTAACATGAAAAAAAAAAAGGGCAACCTGGTGCATGTAGCTCCCGCTTGCGCAGGGTCCAGGGAAGGGTCCGACCACTTTGGGTCTATAGTACGCAGCCTTTCCCTACATTTCTGTAAGAGGCTGTTTCCAGGACTTGAACCCATGACAACTTAACATGGACAACGCAAAATGTTTAGAGCTAACGAACTCTCTTGAAATTGAAGTTTCATTTTACTTTTTCTGTTGAAATGAGAATGGTTATAATTTGGCTGCACCAGGATACCAGTATAATCATGCAAATATGAACTACTAGTGATGGGAGTTTAAAGAACTCTAAATTGACAGAACCTCTTCCAAATTATATAATGCATCCTGCTGGTCTATTTGGTATCCATTGAATGTGTGGTACTGAAATTTAGCTAGAGAAATCTGTGTATTTATGTGTATTGCTGGAAGGGCCTGGATGTGCGGTGAACATGTTGAACGCGGACCAGTCTGAGTGATACACTGGTATCGTACAGCAGAACACAAGTTTGCAGTCTCATGTAACAACTTGCTCCGCTATACCAAATCTAAGCCTTACAACACCAATGATTTTTACAAATATTTAACAGGCCCAGACGACATGTAACTGGACTTATTATTCGATAACACATAAATAAATATGCAAACCTTCTGGTTGTCCGTGAGATTTTCAGCTGAAATGAACTGATCATCAGCAATCAAGCCAGTGAACTCATATATGTTATTGAATATTGCACCGACATTTCTTGAATCATTCACATAATATATATAATGCTTTCCACCTAAAACACAAGTCTTTGCATGCTCAACAAGGCTTTCCCACATCTTATTTGACATGCCACTGCCAAGAATCTACAGAGACAAGAGCGTAAGAACATAAACCAAACTCCATAAATTACAGTCTGATAACAGGCATAATAGAACTTACACTACGCAACCTCTGTTGATCCCTAACAAGAAGCCGAAGAAAATCTTCAACTGTATAGATTCCGCTTCCATTTAACTTCTTGTGGAATGCACCATCCTTGCCAACCTTTTCTAATCTCCAAACATCATCCTTCAAAGCAGGAGGGTAGTGTTTTTTGTACACTGCAAAATACAATATCAGCCTACTCAATGCTTGAAACTTTTAACAGTATGAGCAAATTAACAATGTATGGACACATACATTCCCCTCTATGATCTTTAACAGTAAAAGCTTCTGTCTTCGCCTCCCTAACACGAATACCTTCAGAAAAACCAGAGGCAACCCTGAGCCCAAGTCTGAATTTCCTGCTTCTTATCCAGCTGGAGTTGTCAGTGAAGATAAGCTCCCCTATGGTTCCAACACCTTCTTTAAGAGTCGCCTGAAGGTCACCAGTCAAGAGAGGTCTTTTCCCTTCGCGCTCCTTGACAATATGGCCTTCAAACTCCTCTTCTGTCCAACCCTCATCTTCCTCTTTATTGAAGTCACCCTCAAGCACAAGAACATCCAGCTTTGCACATGATTCAGGTCCCGAAGTGACAACACAACCAGTGTTGGTATCCAGCAGCACAACATGTATAGCTGCCCCCTGCTCGCCTTCTACTTTTCCACCAGTAAAGAGTGGGAGAGACAACCTGCTTCTAAATTGAAGCTGAAGATTTGTCCCATCAGGGCCTTCTATTCTTTTGGGAGAGGACCTGTTTTCACTATGCATTAGTATCGTATCTCACCAGTGTGGCTAAACCACATCTGCAGAAAATCTGAAAAATCCCAGATAAAGCCATCCCATGAGTGCCACCACGTTAAACAAGTTTATGATCTTGTACCTTCCTTCAATTCTAGCAGGACCCAACTTGGCCAAAGCACGCTCTACCTCTTCGCTTACCTATTCACAAAATATAGAAGAACAGAATGATCAACATGCTCCATCAAATAAGTCAATAGACCGTACAATAAGTGCTTCTACTCACAACTCTTCGAAGAATAGGCTCCAGCGATGAACAAAGCTTCTGCAGACTGTCGACTTTTAGTGCTTCCACAATGACACTACAATATGTGTCCTTTGTTTAGTAATCAAAATTTCAGAATGTTGCAGACAAGTAGAATCACCGTTGTATTCAATTTGAAATGTACAGACACCATAACTGTAGCGTATTGACTAATTCTTTCAAACAGGTATTCTTAAAAACTATTAGCATCATTTGACAGTCAGATCATCATTGTATTCAATACATTATCAGTGTTAAAAGCAGTGCCGACACTGCATGTAATCGACCCTATCTAAACCAAATTATTCAAAGCTACATACTGAACTCTCTTGGCACTGTAAAGATTTTTTTTTTCTATAACCTATCAAGAGTTCTAAAATATGTTATACCTGTTGCCGGTGATTAAACATATGGAACTTTCTGGTGCATCAATGCGGTATAAAAACGTGCTATCATATATCATAGAAAAGGAGTCAGGCAGAGCTGAGCAGGATGCGCAGATTTGTGCTGTCAGCTGGTGCTCTTACACGGAACTGAGCAGCACTCACTGGAGTACCAACTGAGTACCACCAAGCACAAAAACAGCTATGCGCCACAGTACATTTTGGACTAAAATTAAATTATCATCTGGAGTCACTTCCTTTAGCTTATAATATAAAGAAGTAGTAAATGTGTTATGCTCAGAGAATCATCTTGGGTCCAAGTTCCAATCCTACTCTTACCTAACTGATTCAACTAAAACAAGGATTAGGTAAGCTGTAGCACCCCTATTCCAGCCGGTAGGAAGCTTAACAACAACATTAGGAATCGAATTACTCAACCGAATGGAGGTAAGTGGAGGATCTAAATTTCTTCCTAATTAAAGCAGCCGACAACCTAAACCCCAAACCCAAACTTGTCCCACAAACCCTGGAAATTTGGTACTACCAGGCAGAAAGAAACACGAACCTTGCAAGGGCGGGCACGCGGGGCCGTTTGGCCGCATGGTCGTCGTCGCCGCCGCCGCCAGTGCCGTTGGTGGGGTCGAGCACACGCTTCGAGCCCGACCGCTGCAGGCCCCGCCCAGACCGCTGCATCACGCCAAAACTCTAGCCCTAGCGGCCTCCTCTGCCGCCGCCACCGTCAGATCTGCACCGGCCGCCGCCACCGTCAGATCTGCACCGGCCGCCACCACGAATAATTCCGTGGAGAAAACAAAAATCAAAAATAAAAGCAGCGACCAGAACCCAATCGAAGCGCGCGATACCGTACCGGTGCGGCCGGCGGGAAACTCAGGTGGATCGAGAGGGCCGGGCGAGAGATCTGCGCTATTAGTGTGGGGGTGAGTGAGCACCGCGCGGCGCCTGCTCGTGTGTTTGTTTGTGCTCGCTCTCTACCGCCTGCCTTTTCTTTACGACTTTTATACTAGGGAACGCTAGGCGCCGGCCGACCGGTCACAGCTTTGGGCCGGTCTCCTCTGACGTAGGCCTGCAAACGAGTCGAGTGAGTTGGAGTTGGTCAGCTCAATTAATATGAAAATCTGAGCGAGCTCAAACTGAGTGAAGCTCATGATCGAGATATAGAACATGACTCGTGCTTAACTTGTAACGATCTCGAGTCAATCTTAAGCTAGTTTCAAGCTAAATGAGATAGTAAAAATTATAAATCTATGGATGAAAAACAAAAAATAAGATGAATATGCTGGAACCTTTACAAAATATAGAATATTTAACACATACCATGTGCTATAATTAGGCCTAAATCTTCTCTGCACTTAATTAAGTTTTCATGTTCGTTGGTAAATAAAATGAAGAAAAATTGTAGACAACATATATGGTAATAAATTATTTTATTTCCATTTAGTATATGACATGATCATTTAACATAATGATATTATGTCGAGCTATCGAGCTAAAATCGAGCGAGCCAACATTGGGTCAAGATCGGCTCGTTCTTCGGTCGAGCTACATAAAATGTTCAAACTCAGCTTGTCTTTTCGAGTCGATCTCGAGTCGAGTAAAAAACGAGTCGATCTCGAGCGGCTCACGAGCCTCGAGCTTTTCTTGCAGCCTTACCTCCGAGCTCGTATGTTTTCAGCATCTACACTATCTTTTGCCTGATTCTTCAAAAATCGAACCTCCACCAAGCTTCTCTCGTAATCTTAACTTATACTAGCATGTACCCGCGCGGCGGCACGCCTCGCCTTGTTATGGTTAACAGTGTATACTATTGTATATATTTACACTTTTTTATTTATTTTTATTAGTCTTGACTCTGGATGAATTTTTTTTGGCAATAACCTAATTTTTAGGGGAAGCAATAATAGAGGTGTGCATGCAACACTATGTTAAAATCCTGTATGCATTCATCTGCTGATCATTTTGCTAATTGGTTGGTTACTACTTATTCATTTAACTTTTTGCATGTCTATTAAGTAATATAAATTTTGAATGATTTTTTATGAACATAAAGCCATTGTGGATGCTAAGGTGTTTGAAGAAGGAAAGTTTTATTGCATGAAGTAATCGATACTTATTAAACAAGGGAAGTACTTTTATATATCGCATGCTAAGTTTGAGTTTGGTGAATTTCGGTGAATCATCTATGTAGTATATAATACTTTATGTACATATGTTTTTTCTTGTTCAATTAATAGTTACTTGAGTTGTGGCCGCACTTCGCTGGGTCATTCGTGTGTTAGTTTTTCTGTTCTGTGTGAACTTTTATTTGTCGACATTCATGTTCAGAACCTGGTACCAGATCTTCATGTCTTTTCACAAATTAGAAAAGGTAAAGGTATCCACTAAAAAAGGATAACGGTGTATATTTTCCTTTTAAATTCTCTTCAAAAAAACTTAAAAAACAGTTTTTCCATGAACAGAATGCCCAAGTGCTGGTACACGATATGTGTGGCCATAGCACTTTCTTCCGCGGTTTGTTTTGTCAAACTACGTTCTTCATGGGGTGGCATGGGATCTGTTTGCTTTCGTTTTGTCGCTGATGGGTGCATGCTTTGATTGGGCGTGAATTACAATGATGTGACCGCGTGCATGTGCATGGGATTGAGAGGCGAGGTGCCTACGTGAGTGAGTGAGTTTTGCATGGGGTGGCCACATGGTTCTAACATCAACAGTTTTTGCTTTTCGACCGGTTAAATCATGATGTCAAATCTTGCGGAAGAACACAGAGAAAGAAACACGTCAAATCTTGCGAAAGAACACAAAGAAAGAAACCCGACCTGTTTTAGACTTTTAGAAGCCACGGTACCTGTGGAGCAGGGAACAAACACCGGGTAGCTAGGGAACAAACATCGAGCACCGCGTCTTCCGCAGGATACTCCACTTGAAGGCGAGAGGTTCTGGATTGCATCGACGTTGCCGTGGTTGTAGCCATAACTTGGCTGGTGTGCTAGCGTTTGTTCCGACCTCCTCCACCCAACGCGGAATGGCTGCCATACCGGCGTTCGTAATGGGCGGCGATGTTTGCTCCATCATCCCGGATACGGCGATGCCCGGCTAGCCGCCAGGTGCGAAGGGCATCTTCCCCGCACGATGAGCGTGTGCCGCCACCGCCGCTCTACATGCACGCAGATCGCTGCCACCTCGCGTTGTTGCCGCAGGAGCCACGTGCGGGGTATGGCCACGATGCACGGCTTGAGAAGGGGCTGATGCCCATGATGCCGATTTTGGCTAGCTCGATGCGGCACAGCGACGGAGGCGAGACACTGCAAGGAAAAGTCGGGGGCGACGGAGATCCGGAGGCGCCGCTCCTGGCGGCTGACTTCAGCGGCGGCGGCAGTGAAACGATAGAGGCATGGTCGGACCCCGTGCAGGAGCAAGGCGCGTGTGGGCACATGCTCTCGTGGTCACGGCCTCGTAGTAGGCTACGCAGCTCTGGCAGTCGTGCTGGTTATAGACGTACTGGACCCGGCGGAGCAGACGCCACCGTCCATCGGGGAGCACCGGACGTAGGTGCAGCCGTTGTCGCACGAGTGGCGCCGCTTGCCGGGGCGCTCGCTCTGGCATCCCATGAGCCGGCCGCAGATTGCATGCATGATCATCAAACGCCGGAGCATGCTTCATACATACGGGCCGAGCTGACACAACGACGATATAGCAGAACGGCCCCAACCACCGCGTCGGCCAACCACAGCCCCCCGGGAACGAGGAGGCCGACCCGGACGCCGCGGTCCATTACAACAGAAACAAAGAGATACCATGGAGACAATATACGTGAGACCGAAGAAGACCTACTACAATAATATGGCAAGAAGGACGGTCTATTTATAACCCCACAATGGTGGCGATAGATGGCGAGGTTTCGAGATTAGACGACGACAACGGCGCGAACCAGAAACTAACAGCAGACTCTAGATCAAACGATGGAAGCGGCACCGATCAAAAACACGAGGAGCGCCTAGATTACGCGATCGAAGCGGCACCCTTTTTTGACTGGAAAGCGGCACCAAGAACCGAATACACGAATGCACGACACCAGAACTCGATCAGGACGCACGTGCCACTACTAGGAAAAGGGCTATAGATAGGATGGACACTAGTGGCGCACCAGGGAAGTAGTGCGCCACTACTATATACTAATGGCGCACCAGTTGATGATGCGCCATTAGTGTGGCTAGTGATAATTTTTTTTTTCATTTTTACATACATACTAATGGCGCATCCTACCGAAGTGCGTCATTACTAGTTCTAACTAGTAATGGCGCACCAGACAAGGAGTGCGCCAGTACTAAATTTTTTTATTCTTCTTTTTGCAAAACTACTAATGGCGCACCGCCTCACAGTGCGTCATTACTAGTTTAAACTACTAATGGCACACCCTGTAAAAGTGCGTCATTAGTATTTTTTTACTTTTCTGCAAAATTACTAATGGCGCACCACCTGCAGGTGCGCCATTAGTAACCCTGGTTACTAATGGCTCACCTGCAGGTGGTGCGCCATTAGTAACCTGGGACCCCAACAAGATATTTTGGACAGCCACACCTACCCACTCACTTTCCCACTTTATTCCCTCCACCTCCTTCTCCAAGCTTTCGGCTGTCTCCTCCTCCTCACCTCATTTCCATCATAGATTCATCAAAATTAAGTGGTGAAATTACCTTTTTTGATAGGTAAGTAAGGGGAAAGCTATCTTCATGATGTAGATCTACTTTTTTTCTCCCTAGCTCGCTCCAACGTAACAACGTGCACATGCACTTTTTGTGGCCTAGCTAGATCTATGTATGTTTGTGGTGTTGCATGTGTTTGTGGTGTTGCATATATGTTTGTGTTTGCAGGTACCGGTATTTGAAATGCGATAGTTGCCAATATTTTGCCGGAATGTTGATTCATTTCCGTTTCGGTGAGAATTTTGGCACTATGCATTCTTTTTTGTCCTATTTTTAGGGAAGGTCATGCCAAATTTTTTCTTGGTTCTAAAATATCGTTTTGCTCTACCCCGCAGGCAACCATGGTCCGCACGATGACCGAAGGCATCGTGAATAGGTTTTTGAGCTCCGCGAAGGCCGAGATGCTTCAAAAGAACAAGACGGAGATAAGATGTCCGTGTCGAAGATGCAAGTTGAAGAGCCTTATTGCGGACCCGGATTTCGGGCAGGTGCGGGACCACCTGCTCTTGCGTGGTTTCATGGATGGCTATCGGTGGCAAGGTGATGAAGATGACTATGAAGTCGTCCATGGGGGCCGGGCAAGAAATGAGGAAGGGCAACAAGACAAGTACCACCGCGGCGAGGGCGGGCGAGAAGACGAAGAATCTCCAGGACATGATCACAACGGTGATGCTGTACACAATCATCATGTAGAAGATGTCATACATGATGATGAGGAAGATCAAGACGAAGGGCATGATCATGAAGATGAAGATGCCGGAGCAGACGACGATGGAGGCTGGGTGCAGGACCCTCATATTCAAGAGCTGTTTCTCAAGCAGACGGATAACGCAAGAGCTGCCGCCCGAGAGAAAGCCAAGCTGGATCAACTGGAGATAGACGCGGTTACTCCATTATATGAAGGATGCAGGCCCGAGGATACCCGCCTGAAAGTAACGCTCATGGCTCTGGAGATGAAGATAAAACACAAAATGACCGACGCATGCTTCGACGAGAACATGTCATTCTGGCACGAACGTCTTCCCAAGGGGAACAAGTACCCGACCAGTTTCGAGGAGGCGAAGAAAATCGTGTGTCCTCTGGATTTACCGCACGTGAAATACCATATGTGCATGAACAATTGCATCATTTATCGGGACGAGCACGCGGAGTGTACCATATGTCCGGTGTGCGGCGTCACTCGATACAAGAAGAGGAAGAAAACTCCTCGAAAATCGGTGTGGTACTTTCCGATCACTCCTCGTCTGCAGCGGTATTTCGCGGACCCTAAGGTAGCAAAGCTCCTGCGTTGGCATGCGGATAGGGAGGAGAAGAAGCGGGAAGATGACGGAAATGATCCAGAGATAAATAAAAAAGACAAGATGCTGAGTCACCCTAAGGATGCGAGCCAGTGGCAAGCGTTGAACTTCGAATACCCAGAATTTGGGAAGGATCCAAGGAACATCGTGCTGGGCGCGAGCACCGATGGAGTCAATCCGTTTGGCAGCCAGAGAAGCACACATAGCACCTGGCCTGTGTTTGTGTGGATGTACAACCTTCCCCCCTGGTTGTGCATGAAGAGGAAGTACATTCACATGAGTATGCTAATTGAAGGGCCGAAACAACCAGGGAACGACATCAATCTGTATCTGGGGCTGCTGAAAGAGGAGCTAGACACGCTGTGGAAAACGCCAGCCAATACGTGGGACGCTGCAGAGAAAGAATATTTCCCTATGAGAGCCGCACTACTCACGACGGTGCACGACTATCTCGGTTACGGATATCTCGCGGGGCAGGTAGTCCACGAATTTTCTGGATGCGTAAGGTGCATGGATGACACAACGTATCGCCAGCTAGATAGAGATCCCGGGTCTTCGAAAACCGTGTTCATGGGACATCGAAGGTGGCTTCGCGAAGATGACCCGTGGAGGAAACGCAAGGATCTGTTCGATGGTGAAACCGAACCCCGAAAACGCCCGCGTATGAGGAGCGGCGAGGAAATAGACGAGCTGTTGAAAAATTGGAAAGATTGCCCACTGCCGAGAAAGAAGCAAAAGGCGCCAGAGCCGGGAAAGAAGCGAAAGGCGCTAGAGCCGCTGCTGAAGGTATGGAAAACGAGGTCTGTTTTCTGGGACTTGCCGTACTGGAAGATCCACCGCGTGCCTCACAGCCTTGATGCCATGCATATCACGAAGAACGTATGCGAGAGTCTGCTTGGTACCCTGCTCAACATGCCAGAGAGGACCAAAAATGGGCCGAAAGCAAGGGCAGACTTGAAATCAATGGGCATCAGGCAGGAGCTTCACGCTAATGATGATGATGATGATGAGGCGAAGCAGGACAAAGAAACTCGTCGCAAAGGCAAAAAGGCCAAGAAGACCGGAAGTGACTACCCTCCCGCGTGCTTCACTCTAAGTCAGGAGGAGATCAAGAAGTTTTTCACCTGCCTCGTAGGAGTAAAACTTCCTTACGGTTACGCGGGGAAGATAAGCAGATACCTAGACCCAGCAAAGCAGAAGTTTAGCGGGATGAATTCTCACGACTGTCACGTGCTGATGACGCAGATACTTCTAGTTGCAATCCGTGGGATCATGGACGCGCATGTCCGTGAAACGCTATTTGGCATATGCAACTTTTTCGACGTCATCTCTCGGAAGTCGATTGGCGTGAGGCAACTCAGAAGGCTACAGGAAGAGATCATGGTGATACTATGCGAGCTTGAGATGTACTTCCCGCCCGCATTCTTCGTCGTTATGGTGCATCTGCTGGTCCATATCGTGGAGGATATCATCCAACTCGGGCCGACGTTCTTGCACAGCATGATGCCGTTCGAAAGGATGAATGGTGTCATCAAAGGATACATTCGCAACATGTCACGTCCAGAGGGAAGTATAGCCAGGGGCTTTCTGACCAAAGAGTGCATCTCCTACTGCACGAATTATCTAGGCATCGAGAACCCCGTTGGTCTGCCCGTCAACAGGCACCTCGGCAGGCTCGCTGGATGGGGTCACCGTGAGGGTCGCCGTGAAATGCATGTCGACTTCGAGGGTTGACTCGCCGACTTTGAAAGAGCAAACCTAGTCGCGCTACAACACATAGACGTGGTCAATCCTTGGGTGGTAGAGCACAAAACCTTTATTGAGAAGATGTACAATGACCGAGGCCAACAGAGGACAGACGGAGATATAATCAAAGAGCACAACTCATGTTTCACGCATTGGTTCAAGCAGAAGCTTCTGTCGTACCCTTTACATGAGGATTCTTCCGCGGAAGAACAACTCATATTCGCCTTGTCACAGGGCGCCGCGCACAACCTGATGACCTATGAGGCGTACGATATCAACGGCTACACATTCTACACCGAGAATAAGGACATGAAGAGAGATGGTTATCAGAACTCCGGGGTAACGATGGAATCCTACACCGGTAACGACAAGGACAGATACTACGGAAGGATCGAGGGGATCTGGGAGCTGAGCTACGCTGGAGAGAAGGTCCCGATGTTTCGTGTCAGATGGGCCAAGAGCGTCCTAAAAGAAGACCAATATTTCACCATCATGGTTATACCCGAAGCCAAATCCAAGACCGCGGGCGCAAACGTCACCGCAAAAAATGAGCCATGGGTACTGGCTTCCCAAGTGGACCAATGCTTCTTCATTACCGACCCGTCAAAGCCCAGTCGTGTTGTCGTGAGGAGAGGCAAAAGGAAGATCATCGGAATGGATGGAGTAGCCAATGAGCAAGACTTCGACAAGTACGGCGACCCAAAGATCGAACATGACGACGAAGATGAAGTAGCAGCACACACCACAAGAAGAAGCAGGACCACCCTACCTAAAGGACGTCTGTTCCATAGAAGAACTCCATTTGCGAAAAAGAAGGACAAGAAGATTGTGAACAGATAGCTAGCTAAGATCGATTGTATTTAAACCGTAGTCTTCATTTCTCGATTGTATTTCATGGGCACTTTTTGATATCATGAATATTTTTAAATTTCACGGGCACTTTTTGAATTCATGAGGACACTCGATCTCGATTCCCCTCCACCGCCGCCGACGAGCACCCGGCCCCCCGCACCCTCCCCCGCTCCACCGCCGCCGCCGATGATATTTTCAAGTAACAAATTTGAACATATTTTTTAAAAAATTATTACTGTTTTTATAAAAAAAATATTACTGTTATGATTTAAACAAGTTTGAACATATTTAAACACAAATAAATATCAAACAGCATTTAAAATGCAAAAAAACATTGCAGAGCCTGGGAATCGAACCCAGGACCTCCTGGTGTGTGTGATGCGTGCTGACCAATCAAGCTAGTGGGCGGGTTCTAATGTGGATTGGGTTAGGTGCAATATAACCTGTGCTCGAACTGTAATAAAAAACATTCTAATGGCGCACCGCTGCGGGGTGCGCCATTGCTATCTAAAAAAGATTTCTAATGGCGCACCGAGGTGTGGTGCGCCATTAGTAAGCTTCCCCCTAGCTATCATCCCTCTTCCTAGCCAGATCCCCTTCAACCCTCTCTCCCTCGCCACCAGATCCACCCGCGCGCTGCCCCGACCCACGACGCCGCCGCCCCGACCCTCACGGACTCCACCCCCGCCGCCCCCGTGCCCCCACCCCCGCCGCCCCTACCCTCGCCGGACTCCACACCCCTGCCACCTCCAGAGAGACCACCCCTCGCCCGATTCCTCCTCTTTCCCCATCGAGCCGCCTCCTCCTTGGCTCGTACTCGAGCACGAGAGCTCGTGCGGTGACCGCGCTCGCCGTCGTCATTGTCGCGGCCACCGTCGTCCCCACGCCAAGATAGTGTGTCCCCCAGCTTCACCATCGTCTTCCACGTCGTCTACAAGTCCAGATCAAGCCAGGGCACCGTCGAACGATGGGATCGAGATCGTCTTCTTCCTTCTGCCGTCGTCGATTTCGCCTCGATCCGCGCCGCCTCGACCGCCCCCGACCTCGCCGAGTTCGCCTACGCCCTCCTGTGAGCCCATCCGCCGATCCCCTTCTTCCTTCGCGTGGATCCATCGCCGTAGACGCTGCTGCCCGCCTGACCCGAGCTCGCTCCGCCCCCGCGCCCTCTGGCCGCTTCGCCCGCGTCCTCCTGCAGTCACCTGTGCCCGTCACTGCTGCTGCTCTATTGCTGCCGCCTGTTGCTAGCCGCACCGCGGCCGCTGCTTGCTAATGTTGCTAGCGCTGCAGCTACTGGCGGTCATGGCCATGGCCATGGACGTTTGCTTTGTGTGCGTGTGTGTACAAAGCCGTATAGACTTTGTGTGCGTGTGTGTACAAAGCCTGTATTGATGATGCTAAACAGAGATAGGAGTAGTAGTGGTGGCCATCTAGTTGGACTACTACTGCTAGGACTTGCTCCAGATTTTAGGATTTCTTTTCTTTTAGGATTTATTTTCTTCTAGGATTAGGTTTTTATTATTTTTCTGTTGTGATTGTTTTTTGAGCTCTTTCTTTTTCATTTCCTACTATCCTTATCCTAATTATCTTAAATTGTTATGATGTGTGTAACAGGATTAGATCTTGGATTTGCTAGTGGACTTTGGGAGTTTCTTAGCCAGCTTGGTGACTCCATATTTTTCACTATTTTAGCAAGTCTTTTGTAAGCATTAAACTTTCAGCACTACATTTCTATCTTATGTGTACATCTGTTTGCTTCCAATTGCTATATATGTATTGTTGTTACTAAAAATGATGAAGCTCCTGTCAATTGCTATACATATATATGTGTATGATGATCCTCCTTCCCTGCAGTAGTATAACTAGGATATAAAGCACATTGAACTAACAATCTTGTATGGTGCCTAAACTACAATGATTCAGGAACATCAGATGACATAGCATGTGGATATTGACATAGGATGAGTAGATTAATAAGTGAGCCAAAAGTGATGGACAAACCTCATGCTAGGAATTCTCGAGGGTTGCAGTACATGGAATGCATTTGCAAATGCAGCCAAAACCTGATATATACCAAAAAATTATATAGAAATATGCTGATTTTTCTGCTCTGATTGTTGCTCAAAGAAATTTAGCAAAAAAATGGGGTCCTGGGAGACGCCGCTGCTGCTTGAGGCCCTTGAGAGGCCCTTCATGTCGTGATGATTTTGCAGGTACCCCGAGAGGCCCTTGAGTTTGCCGGAATGTCGATTAACTTCCGTTCCGGCAAATTTGGGTACTCCATATGTCCTATTTTCAGCAAAGGTCATGCTGAAATTTTCCGTGAATTTTAGCATGACTTTGCTAAAAATCGGACATATGAGGTACTTGCTACTAATGCATGGGCCGGGGTATCTTAGTACTTAATTAAGTAGGATCAACTGCCCCTTTATTCTTGCTGCATTAAACCATAGGTGGCAATAGAGCCAAGTGATTAGGCCCAACTTAGAAATTCTCCTCAGCATCGATAAACCCTAGATGATAAACCCAACATAGGTGGCAATAGAGCCAACTGATTAGTGCTAAGTGATTAGGCCCAACCTAAGGTGCCTCGGCATCGATAAACCCTAAATGATGAAAACTTAGCATTTAGGGTGCCTCGGCGTCGACAAACCCTAAATGATGAAACCTTGGCTTTTAGGGTGCCTCGGTGTCGATGAGAACCTAAATGATGTACGCTTAGGCTTTTAGGGTGCCTCGGCATCGACAAACCCTAAATGATAAAAGCTTAGCTTTTAGGATGCCTCGGTGTCGACAAACCCTAAATGATGAGACCATGATCTTGTTCCTTGACAATAACCAACTTTTTGACCAAACTTTTTTCCTATTTAGAGCGAAACATGGCCCACAACGATGAGGCCGGCGCTTCGGGCGGCAAGCAATTCTGGGAGCTGTCCCAGGAGTTGGAGGAAGAACCTCACCGCTATGAGGACGCCGCGGAAGACACCGATCCTGACTACACAACCCCTAGTGGCGTCGGGGATGCCACCACTGATGATGGCGCCGCGGATGCCACCACTGATGATGGCGGCACACGCACAGATGGCAGCCAACCGAAGAGGCAACGGAAGGACCGGCGCCCAAACGTGCTCGGCACCGTCAGGGAGGAATTTACTAAAGTGAACTCCGACGGGCATCCGACGGCGCCCAAACACGTAGTCAAGGGGTACTCGATTCAGCTCGGGTGCATTCTCCGGAGCACCGCCTCGATCAACACCGAGAACCTAAGGCATAAGGACCGAGGGAATTTGCGCAGCCTCCTCTTCACGAAGCTGCACGAACGATACAAGTTCCCCGCTGAGTTCGCAAACACACGCCTCTTGGGTAATAAAGTGAACGGCGCCGCCCTCACGACGATGAGCACGGCCCTGTCTACTTGGAAAAGCACGGTGAAGGCAATGATTGACAAAGGTGATAGTTATGAGAAGATCAAGGCGAAATATGCTTTGATGAGCGAAGATGACTACAAGGAGTTCAAGATCAAGTGCGAGAGCCCCGCAACCTCCGAATCAAGTTAGTGGGGGAAAGAAATGCAGCAGTTGAACATAGGGGTCCACCAACTCGGTCCCGGCGGTTACAGAGTGGCGGAGCCTGTATGGGACAAGGAGGACGCGGAGCGTGCCGAGCAAGGCCTACCGCCCCGCTTCGAGAAATACAGTGACAAGCAGACCAGGAACTTTCTCAGGGCCCGGTACAAGGAGGACCCGATAACAAAGGAGCTTACCACGGATCCGAAGACCAAGGAGCTTGAGCTTGTTCTGGTAAGGAATACACCCCCGCGTAATTAGCTCCATATGGTTGCATTCTAATTAATCCCCAATATTTCTAAATGGTTCACGTTCCTTCCGCGGGACAAAGAAAGCAGTAGCGCGGGGTCGTCTCAGAGCTCTCCTTTCGACACCCCTTTGAATAGGGCATTGAACGTAATGAAAAACATGGATAAGCTCAATAAGCCGACGTCAGCTGGTCGTGTGGCCAGCAAAGGCTTGTCCACAAAATGGTCGTCATGCTATGGCGCTGGTGGGCGAAAGGAGAAAAAGACCAGCTCAGAAAGCCAGTCGCGCGAGGTTGAAGCACTCAAGGCGCAAGTGGTGCGGATTCCGGAGATGGTCCAAGAGCAAGTGCAACAACAACTGGGATCGACGCTTACCGGCATTATTCCTACCTTGATTCATGGGATAACAACGTGGATTGAGGGTGGCCAACAGGGGCCGCCCCCGATTCCCAGCTTCACGGCCAGCAACTCACACAACGCGCAGGCGGCGCCATCGGTGTCTCCGGCGGCAGCGGTATTGGTGTCTACGGCGGCAGCGCCATTGGTGTCTCCGGCGGCGGCGGTATTGGTGTCTCCGACGCCAGCATTGGAGCTTAATGCACCCGGGTGTACCCCGGTCGGCACCTCGCCAGCAAGCGGCCCCTCCGTCAGTTGCACGCCCGCTGTTGGCGGTGCCTCGACATTAGCCGAGCTCGACAGCATCACAGTAACTAAGCCTCTCGACCGAGGACTTCATCTCCTTGCCTTTGACTGGGCATCCCTGACGCCCTACATGTTTTCGTAGGGGCCGCCAACGTTCCTTGCACTCTCCTGCACTTCGTGGGCGGCGAGTTGGTCGATGTTGCCAAGGGCAGAATCGTTCAACCGGGCAACCCCGTGTTCCACGGTAATCCGATGCCACCCACAATGTATAGGGTTGAAGTGGTTCGCGTGCTGCCAGGCTGCGACGAGCTGTTACCTCTGATTCGACCCGCTGGGGCCGACGAAGAAGATGAGATGACCCTCAGCGCCTGCGTAAGCTGGCCCCGGCTTTGGCCGAAGAGCCAGATTCGTTTGGGGGCGGGGGACACCACCCCACAGACAAGACCGCCAGTCATGCCGGCGCCAAGCCATGGCAAGAACGCCGCAACGCTACCGGACATGCCGGACATCCCTATGGCACAGGATTCGGACATGCATATGGCACAGGATCCGGACGACGACGGCAACGACGATGGTACATTTACCAACGTCGATAAGTACTTTGCCGAACATGGGTACGGTGACGAGTTCTGCGGGCCTCTTTCTCAAGAACCCAAACAAGACGACTGCGATCTAGCTGGTACGGCGGAGAAACCCAATTGCAACATGCGTCGTCTGGCGTTCAGTTCTCAGGAGACGCCTCCAGCTGCCGCCTTCACCGAGCCTCAGATAGCGGAGGTGCCAAATATTATCAGCCCCAACACGCTCAAGAAGGCGGTCTATGAGTAGAACTTGGTCCCATTACAGCAGATCAAGAAGAAGGGCCGGAAACGGCCGACTAAAAAGGCCGCCGGTGCGAGCCGGCCGGCACCGAGTACGATCCGTGCTCAGGACGGGCCACCTTCACCTAAGGATATCTCGAGGAGGGTGCATGTGGCGGGTAGGGCGATGCTACCGACAAATATGCTCAATGCTGCAACCGGTGCTATGCGGAGTCTGCACGATAGTGTTCTTTCTTTGGAGAAGCGGCATCTCAGAGAGAATGATGTGACATACCCGGTTTTCGTGGCCAAGGTGCCAGAGGGCAAGGGCTTTGTGGATGGCGCCATCGGGGGTACGATCGTCCTGCGGTTTGATGACATCTTTGCTATGTTCAACCTTCATCCGCTGCACTACACCTTCGTTCAGCTGTTTTCGCTGAGTATGGAGATGCGGATCATTAGAGACAAGACCCCGGACATCGTGATCGTCGACCCCTTCTACATGCGTGCCAAGCTCTTGAGCAGCACCGAGGACCGCCAAGTCGCGAGTTCACACCTCGAAGACGTCATTCTGGCAAACCCAGATAAGGATAACTTCCTTGTGCCTTACTTTCCCAAGTAAGTCATCCCTTAACCGCCCCGTAACATATGATTTCTTAGATTTCAATCGTTCTTTTTTTTCTAACATTCCGTGTTCTGTGCAGTGACACACATTGCACACTCATCCTCTTAAGCCCGAAATATTCCATGGCCACGTATTTCGATCCGAACCGTAACTCCAAGATAGACTACACAAATATCAAGAAAGTTCTTGATGATGTTCTCCCTGGCTACGCCAAATCTGGAGGCACCTTCATCAGGGCAGTTCGTAAGTACGGCAAGCACGTGTTCGCCCATAATACGATGTTCTGCTGCGTCAAGCAGCCGCCTAGCGGTCAGAAGGATGCCTACTACGCCCTCCATCACATGCGGGCGATCGTAAGGGACCATCATCACCTTCTGCTACCAAATAATCTCAAAGATTGGGCCGCGAGCTTGTCGGCAATCCAGGACGCGGACATCAGACAAGAATTCTTTCACATCCAGTCAGAGTTTGCGGACATCATCCATCAAGATGTCCTTCATACCTCGGGGCAGTTCTTCCTCGGATATCAACCGTCCACCATTGAGATAGACGGAATGCTACAAATGCAGGCTGACAACGCCCGCGATTTCATGACCATCACGATAGACGGCGGCTTCATCCACGCTCCTGTCCATGAGTCGAGTCAAAAGTAGTGATGTGTAGTTCTGAAACATTGATTGGCTCATGTTGTAATTAAACTTTAATGAATTGTATGTCTCTTTGGTTTGGACAGTCGTTCAACTTAGATGTAATCGATGCTATTTATTAGTAGGACCATGAATCGTGCTATTAATGTCTTGCTTTTCTCTTCCGATCCTTTTGTTGCATACTTATATATTGCTTATGTATGTATTGTCTGATGTTTGGCTTGTGCATAGAGATGCCGTCGTATGTCGTGTACAAGGGTAAGGTTCCCGGAGTCTACGACGACTGGGAGGAGTGTCGGAGATAGGTTCACCGTTTCAGCGGTAACAGTTACAAAGGGTACACCACTAGGGCGGAGGCCGAATCTAGATACGCCCGCTATCTAGCGGGAGAGAGGATGGAGCGTTGGAGGAACCGGATGAAGACCAGTTTGATCGCGATGATGCTCATCGTGATGACCGCAGCTCTCTTCTATGTGATGATAGTTTAGATGATTGATATCGACTTGTAATGTGAAGACAAACTCGATACTCGCGGTCTCGCGACTTGTAATGTTTTATATTTGTTCGGTCTTTTGAATTCGGAGACTAATATGATGAATTGTATTCGGAGACTAATCTTCTATTGTATTCGATGAATCTGTTGTTGCTGTGTGCTACTGTCTATATTCTGTCAAATAATATATTTTGTAACCTGTGCAAAAATCAGAAAAGTAAAAAAACCCAAATATTCATACTAATGGCGCATCACCACAAGGTGCGCCATTATATGCCAAAGGATACTAATGGTGCATCAAGACAGAGTGCACCATTAGTATGGCAAGTATACTAATGGCGCATCTATCCGCAGTGCGCCATTAGTGTGCCAAAGCACATGGTTAAATATGGCCCCTGGGAGGCATACTAATGGCGCATGGTGTTATATACTAATGGCGCACTGGGTGGTGCACCATTAGTATACCAGATACTAAGGCGCACCAGTGGTGCGCCATTAGTAAAAAATACTAGTGGCGTGATACTAATGGCGCACCAGTGATGCGCCATTAGTAGGCAAAACTGGTGCGCCATTAGTAGGCCTTTTCCTAGTAGTGTGCAAGCCAGATAAGAAAGGAAGCCCACAAAAGGAACACTAGACAACCAGGTCAACGGGCCAAGAACAATCACATCAGCCTGGCCCACATGCAGCCAAAAAATGCTAAGCGAACCAAAGCAATCGCCACACCCGTTCAAAAAATTTGAATCAAATTTCTAAATACACAAGACATTTGTACACATCCACATACCAAAAAAGGGCACATGCCATGTACACAATTCATCATGGGTCACTTTCACACAAGTGGGTGAATGTTGGGGCAAAAACCTTGCCTGCAATAGAGGCTTGGGGTATACCTTTATGGCAATTTTGGATGTTTAGATCCTAACTACTCTACTTGCTAGGATTGTAAAAATATATGGATTTAAGAGCATCTCCAACCGCTTCGCCCCTCACGGGCTAAAAAAAGCACCGCTTGGGGACGAAACGGCAATATTTTCGCCGTGGGGGCGATCGGATTCCTAGCCGCTGCCCCCAAACGCCTTTTTGTAAACATATTTTAAAAAGACACTCGGCCAAAATTCGGCAAACACGACATAGATTCGGCGGTATTTAGGCGTTTCACAGTTTTTTACATATAGAAAACATAAAATCTACTAAAAAGAAAACAAAGGGCTGCTGCCGCGCCTATAGGTCGAAGAACTTGCTAAACGCGGCGTAGTCGTCGTCGTTGTCGCCGTCATCCTCCTTCTCCTTCTTCACATGGCTGTCCCTGCTGGACCCCTGCCCGGGGTCGCCCTGGCGAACTGGTTTAGCCGGCGGCGACGCGTCGTCGTCGCTGTCCTCGTCGCGTCCACAGCGGCGCGCGACGATCTCCTCTAGGGCGCGGTGCTGGCACTCCATCTCCAGCCGGGCCCAATCCTCCTGCGCCCACTTCATGGTGGCCTCGTCGTCGAGCGCGTCATCGTTGATGATGATGCCAGCTCCGTCTTCGGCTTGATGAGGCGGGGGGAGCCGAGGAGGAGGCACAGCCACCCTCGTTGATGATGATGTTGGTGCTGCGGATGCGCTAGCCGAGCGGCGTTTCCACGGGCTCGGCCTTGACGCTGATGAGCGCCAGCGACCCGGAGGAGTGGGAGGAGGATCAGGAGGAGGAGGACCCCCCAGCATTCGCCTCGGCAGCCACAGGCCGCCGGGTACTCGAGCGGCGGATCGTTGCCGCCCTCGAGGTACTCGAGGACGGCGTGAAGCGTGCGCCGAGGGCGCCCCACCACAAGCGGCGGCCGTCGCTGTTGTAGCGCCCCCGCACCACTGGCGCATTGTTGATGGAGGCGAGCCGCTCCGCCTGCCACGTTCAAAGTACGTCGCCCATGCCTCGTGGTTGTCGGCGTCATACTCTGGGAGGGCCCGCTCATCCTCCCACAGGAAGGCCCATACACGCTCGATCTTGGTGTGGAAGTAGCCTGGGTGTTCGACATCGGGAAGAGGGGGGGCGGGGACGCCCCCGGTGCTGAGCTTCCACCGCCCCGGCGGCGCATGTCGGGGGGCACCTGGATAGTTCGCCTCGTGGAGGAGGTGGGCTTCCCAATCGTGCAGAGAGCGGTGGCCGAAGCCGTTGGCCACCGCCGCGTTATCGGGGAACCGTTCACCCATTGGCTGTGTGTGCACGTGGTGGCTAGACGGGGAGAGGGAAAGAGACGGCATCGACAGCAAGAGAGGGGGGTTGCGGGCGGGTGTTGTAACACCCACGATGCGGCTATATCTCGCACGTGTCGAAGCACGACTTAGAGGCATAACCGCATTGTAGGCATGTCGCAAGAGGGTAATCTTTACACATCACATGTACTGAATAAGAAAGAGGTATAGAGTTGGCTTACAATCGCCAATTCACACAATGCATGAATATAGCATTACATCATCCAGATACAATCAAGGTCCGACTACGGAACCAAATAAAGAAAGACCACCCCTAATGCAAAAGATCCCCGATCACCCCGACTGGGCTCCACTACTGATCAACTGGAAAATGAAACAACACAACGAACATGAACTTCATCGGGCTCTCACTTGAGCTCGGTTGCGTCACCTGCACGGTTATCATCGACACTTGTAACTGTTTGAAGTAATTTGTGAGTCACGGGGACTCAGCAATCTCACACCCTCGCGATCAAGACTATTTAAGCTTATGGGTAGGGTAAAGGTTTGTGAGGTGGAGCTGCAGCAAGCACTAGCATATATGGTGGCTAACTTACGCAAATGAGGGCGAGAAGAGGAGCAAAGAACGGTCGTGGACTAGAAGTGATCAAGAAGTGATCCTGAAACTACTTACGTTCAAGCATAACTCCAACACCGTGTTCACTTCCCGGACTCCGCCGAGAAGAGACCATCACGGCTACACACGCGGTTGATGCATTTTAATTAAGTTAAGTGTCAAGTTTTCTACAACCGGATATTAACAAATTCCCATCTGCCCATAACCGCGGGCATGGCTTTCGAAAGTTCAAAACCCTGCAGGGGTGTCCCAACTTAGCCCATCACAAGCTCTCACGGTCAACGAAGGATATTCCTTCTCCCAGGAATACCCGATCAGACTCAGAATCCCGGTTACAAGACATTTCGACAATGGTAAAACAAGACCAGCAAAGCCACCCGGATGTGCCGACAGATCCCGATAGGAGCTGCACATATCTCGTTCTCAGGGCACACCGGATTGTCCAAACTTCCTGTAGGCCAGCCCAGAGTTGCCCCTGGTGGCCACCGGCGGCTGACAAGTTGGACCAACACTCAGAGGAGCACTGGCCCAGGGGTTTAAAATAAAGATGACGCTTGAGTCTGCAGAACCCAAGGGAAAAAGGCTTAGGTGGCAAATGGTAAAACCAAGGTTGGGCCTTGCTGGAGGAGTTTTATTCAAGGCGAACTGACAAGGGGTTCCCATTATAACCCAACCGCGTAAGGAACGCACAATCAAGGAACATAACACCGGTATGACGGAAACTAGGGCGGCAAGAGTGGAACAAAACACCAGGCATAAGGCTCAGCCTTCCACCCTTTACCAAGTATATAGATGCATTAATTAAATAAGAGATATTGTGATATCCCAACAAATATCCATGTTCCAACAAGGAACAAACTTCATCTTCACCTGCAACTAACAACGCTATAAGAGGGGCTGAGCAAGGCGGTAACATAGCCAAACAATGGTTTGCTAGGACAAGGTGGGTTAGAGGTTTGACATGGCAATATGGGAGGCATGATAAAGCATGTGGTAGGTATCGTGGCATAGGCATAGCAATAGAGCGAGCAACTAGCAAGCAAAGATAGAAGTGATTTCGAGGGTATGGTCATCTTGCCTGAGATCCCACAAGGAAGAAGAACGAGTCCATGAAGAAGACAAGTGGACATAGTCGAACGGATCCTCACAAACGCGACGTTATCAGAACTAACCCGAAGAAGCAACACCAGAAAGAAGCAAACAACATAATAAACAACCATCACATAAACATGGCATGATGCACAATCAAGTATGATGCATGTCCGGTTTAATGAAGCATGGCATGGCAAAGTGCACAAGCAATCCTACAAATTAAGTGGAGCTCAATATGCAACTCCGTTGCATATTGACGGAACACCACATCAATTATTTAGTTTACTCTCGGTTAGGTACTCAACAATATTAAATGTTGGTTAACATGGCAAAAGGTGAAGCATAACAAAACTACACCATCTCAACAATTTAAATGGGGCCGGATATAACAAATAACCAATCTGGTAATTCCCCATATGCATTAGTAATTTATTGCAACAACAATTTAAACATTTTAATTGTTGTAATCATGATGCGGATGACATGAACAAGTTTATGCAATTTTTATTAAAAGTTGACAAGAGCATTACGAAGCATTTGTCACCGTGGTGGAAAGGAAAGGGGTGCCACGGCAAAGATAACAAAAATGGTGCCACGACAACATTCCGGTTCCGGTAACTCGATTGAGATATCGATGCAAAGGAGAAGTGTGTGGATGTGTGTCATACAAGGATGGTGGGGTGCTCCCGGATACCGGGTTCCCACGGGTCGACGACGGTGATAAGGCAAAAGAGGGGCAACGTGCACTGACAATTCGAGCATGGAGCAAGCACTAGCATCTCATACATCACACATGCATTCATTCACGGGCGGTCGTCTCGGGGTTATACCTTTGAAGCGTGCGTTATCGGAGGGGTTCGAGTTCGATGCAGTGTAGGGGAAGTAGACGTTCTCAGGACGTTCGGAGAGGTACTTGATGACTCCAAGCCCTTCGGGGTCAATGGTAGTGGTACTTGGTGGAGTGCATGTCGACGGTAGTTGTACTCATTTCATCGTGGAAGTAGTGATACACGGGCCGTAGTCGTACACACTCCGTAGAGGATCAGGGTCGACGGTAGGGGCACACACGTTCGGAGAGGAACTCGGCGTTTCATTGCGGTGTAGGGGTACACGGTTCGAAGGTTAACTTGACGAATTCGAATCCCTTCGGGGCTGTCGTGGTACTTGGGTCTTCGGACCCGCCGGTCTCGTTCTTGCGACATAGTTAAACTTGAAGTTTTTTGGTTCATGGATCTTTGGCGACGGTAGTCATTCACTTGACGGCGGTGGACGGACTTGGCAGTCCTCGTTGTCCTGGTACTTGGCGTCCTCTCGGTCTTGACGGTGATGAAACGGAACACGATGGACGTGGTACTTGACGAATCCGGGGAACGGTAGTCATACACACATCGGAGAGGAACTTGGCGCACCATTGGACTTGGCGATCTTGATGAACTAAAAGGGCATCGTGGGACTTGCACGACTCTGCCTCGGGAGGTCACCGGAGATGAACGGAGGCAGCTCGAGCTGCTGGTTGTTGGTGCATGGCCGAGCCGCGGCTAGAAGAAGTGGCCGGCATCGGCCTTGGCCTGAAGCAGGGAAGCGGAGCAGGAGATGACCGGGGTGCCTTGGCGCAATGGAGGCGGAGCAGAGGAGGGCAGCGGCGGTGCGCTAGCTGGGCGGAGCAGGGACGACGGAGCGGAGCAGAGCAGCAACGTAGAAGCCGACCGCGGCTGGAGACGTTAGTGGAGCGGGAGGCCGGGCGCGGCTGCGGAGGAAGGCGGAGGCTTGGCAGTCGTTCTGGAGCAAAGAAGCAGAGGTCGACGGGCAGCGGGGATGGCCATCAGCGACGGACACCAAGGGCGGTGGTGCTGCAACCCTCCATGGCCACGACGTGGTCCTGTTCGTCGGCCCGTGGAGGAGCAACGGCGAGGCAGAGGGGCTCCTCTGAGTGGGGATCGATGGAGATGGGGAAGGCGGTGAAAGGGAGAGGAGAGTAGCGCGCGTGGAGAGGAGATGGGATCGGGATCCCTGGAATCGGGGCGAATGGTGCAGCGCGAGGGAGATGGGGATCGTGGTGACGGCGCTGGAGGAAGGATCGAACAGGGGAGAGGAGATGGGCTCTCTCCGTGCACTAGGGTTAGCTGTAGGTGGGCTGAGGCTGCTGACAGGTTAGGTGGGCCTTAGGGCAATTGGGCCGCCTGGCTAGGATGGGCTCTCTCTCCCTCTATCTCCTCTCATTAACAGAAGAAAGAAAAGAAAGAGAGGAAAGAAAAAAAAGAAGGAGAGAAGAAAATGGAAGAACAAAGAATCGGGGCACAGGGATTATTTTCACGGACTCGTAAAAGTGTGCACGGTCCACGAAAAATAGGAGAGGCAAGATTGGAAGGTGTCATTCAAACTCATTTGAATTTAATTCAAATGGGTTTGAACTAGGGCTTGGTTATAGAAGTGTCCAAAAAAATGTTGAGGTTTTTGGTGGAACTCCGGAAAATGATGAAGGAATATATGGCAAGGTTTGAGGAGCAACTTGAAGCAGAAATGACTTGAGAGTTTTAAATTGCAAGTGTGTTTGCAGTAAATCCAAATAATTGGATTATTTACTATAGCTCTCTAAATATCGAGAGGATATGTTGTAAAGAGAATCACCATGTGAATTCCCTCGGTTTAAATGGATCAAAGATCCATGCCATTATTTAGTTGAGTTAAGAAAAATAAATGACATAATGGCAAGATGACATGATGCAATGCACATGATGCAAAGATGAATGCAATAGATGAAACAAATCACACAACGAAACTCGGAAACCCTGGAAGGCATCTGAAGCTTCGGTCTTGGGGCGTCATAGGTGCTTCCACCGGTGAGGGAGGGGGCAGCTTTTATAGCGGCCGGGGAAGGGGGCAGCAACGTGTGTGCGCGTGGCGGGAGGGGGCGTGTCGCCGCACTACGCCTCCCGTGAGGAATCAATGGAAGGCTGACCGGCGGCAGCCTTAGCATTGATTCCCCACGGGAAACAGAGGCAATGAGGACGATGAGGCACGGGGGGTTGCTGACTCGGCGGGCCCACCATTCTTTCACGCCAAAAATGATCGTCCCAGTGCCCTCGGACGCCCCTAGCGCACCGGGTTCGGCCTGGGTCTGCCGGTGCTAGTTTTGAGCCTAATCGGCGAAAAATGGGCTCTTGGGGACG